>NW_026937804.1:345000-597500 GCF_032062105.1 Saccostrea cuccullata | reverse complement strand
AGATTCAAGTTTGTTCAAATCATGACCCCCGGGGATAGGGCGGGGCCACAATGGCCGACCAAAGTTTTATATAGAAATATATAGGAAAATTATTTAAAAATCTTCTTCTCAAGAACAGAAAAGCCATAATTGCTCATATTTATATGGAAGCATCCCCAGGTAGTGTAGATTCAAGTTTGTTCAAATCATGACCCCCGGGGGTAGGGCGGGGCCACAAGGGCCGACCAAAGTTTTATATAGAAATATATAGAAAAATTCTTTAAAAATCTTCTTCTCAAGAACAGCAAAGCCTTAATTGCTCATATTTATAAAGAAGCATCCCCAGGTAGTTTAGATTCAAGTTTGTTCAAATCATGACCCCTGGGGCTGGGGCGGGGCCACAATGGCCGACCAAAGTTTTATATAGAATTATATAGAAAAAAATTCTTTAAAAATCTTCTTCTTAAGAACAGCAAAGCCATAATTGCTCATATTTATATAGAAGCATCCCCAGGTAGTGTAGATTCAAGTTTGTTCAAATCATGACCCCCGGGGGTAGGGCGGGGCCACAATGGCCGACCAAAGTTTTATATAGGAATATATAGGAAAATTCTTTAAAAATCTTCTTCTCAAGAACAGCAAAGCCATAATTGCTCATATTTATGTGGATGCATCCTCAGGTAGTGTATATTCAAGTTTGTTCAAATCATGACCCCCGGGGGTAGGGCGGGGCCAAACTTTTGGATTTAAACTTTTCAATAGTAAACCAATTTCTACTTTTTCATAGCCACAATGCTCGGGTGAGCGATGTGGCCCATGGGCCTCTTGTTTTTCCACAAATTACCTGCACAAGGGTTTGCGATAAAAGTGAATGATCGTTTAAAAAGGCCAGATTATTCTCTACGACTAAAAGAATAATAATATTATAATTATTATTAGAAAATAAGATATCATTTTTAGAGTTTCATTGGGATATGGCGTGAAGTTGGTCACGTGGAAAAAAAATATTAACACCATTTCACAAAGCTATCACTTTTCGAAATCTGTTGTTTGATTGGATGTTAAATACAAAGAAAAATGTAGTCCTGAAGACAAAATAAACCACCAGAATTAAAAATCACAAAAACCACAGCAGTCACCAGAATTATATTCATCCCTCTAATTTTTGTACTGGTAGACAAATCAAAGGTTTGGTAAAAAGCATTATAGCTGCTGACAGATAATTCTTATTTATCCAGAACAGCTTGATCGAATCGAGGATGACATGAACCAGATCAAGGAAGACATGGAGGACGCAGAGAAAAATCTAGAGGGGCTCCAAAAGTGCTGTGGACTGTGTGTGCTACCCTGGAAAAGGTAAATCGTTTACTGACTTAACTAGAAAAAACTTACGACTTTTCAACACAACCATTCCCCACGAAAAATTAAATTCCAGACTTTTTGATATCATTGACAGCTTGCTTTTTCAGTAAAAATGGAACTCGTAAATTTACTTACCTGGTCATTGGTCATTTGCAAAATTATTTTGTTAAAACACATTCTGATTGCACACACAAGTACCCTGAAGGCTGAAGATGACATCAAAGAGATGCTTGAGTTTCTGATTGACAATATCTATTTTGGAGACCAGGTCTTCCAACAATCTATTGGAATTCCCATCGGTACCAATTGCGCTCCGTTATTAGCAGACCTATTTTTCTATTCATATGAAGCAGAATTTGTGCAAAATCTTATGCGTGAAAACAAGAAAGCACTTGCTGTGGCCTTCAACTCGACATTTAGATATATCGACGATGCATTGTCAATTAACAATAGTAATTTCCATTCCTACATTGACACGATATATCCTGGTGAGCTTGAGATAAAAGATACCACAGAGTCTGACACATCTGTTTCATACTTGGATATTTTCCTTGAAAAAGACGTTAATGGTAATCTAACAACCAAGCTCTATGATAAACGTGATGACTTTAACTTTTCTATCGTCAACTTCCCTTACTTATGCAGCAATATACCTTCATCGCCTGCATACGGAGTATAAATATCTCAGTTGATTCGATATGCAAGAGCATGAACAATTTCTAAAACGAGGTAAATTATTGACAAGTTAGTTGATGGAACAAGAATATCAGCAGTCTCGTTTCGTAAGTTCTATGGTCGATACAATGATCTTGTCAGCAAATACAATTTATCATTGGGTCAAATGCTGACTGACGTTTTCATACTAGTTGTTAGTTTTTTATTCATACTGTTGTGAGATGTGTATTGTTTCATTATGTATATAATTAGTAACATTTAGTTTCTTGAACATTCCAGAGTGGTCAACATGTTCGGTCATTTGATCTAGAACATTCTTAAATTTTGTGTATGTCCAGATTTTTCCAGTAATATCATGTTTTAACAATTTCTAGAATATTCTAGATTTATAATACTGTATAAATACCCTGTCAATTCGATGCATAGAGATACTTTGTCGTATAAGCACTATTGAGATATAACTGGGATATATTTTCACTGGGACATTGTGTACAGCAACGGACACTCTGATGTATGTATTTTTAGATTCTTGCTAAGTTTGTACTTTATGTTTCATATACTTATTATATATTACTGTAAATAAATTATTGTTAAGTTTAAATTGTGTTATTGATCTTTGCTGGCATTTCGGGTAATTCTGACCCATAACAGAATTGGGGGCTCGTCCGGGATAAAGAATTATTTGCACTTTTGCAGTTTATTATCAGAATTTTTATAATTGAACCTTTAAATTTGATTATAAGCCAGCAGAAATCAACATGGTGTTTTCGGTCACAGACTTTCTTAGTTCACCAAGTGTTCAGGTTTTTGATACGTTAAAAAAGGATGACTTGATCGCATTAGGTTTGCATTTTGGGTTAGATGTTAAATCCTCTCAGAGAAAGCAAGACATTAGAATTAAGGTTGCAAACAAACTAGTAGAAGAAAACATCTTTGAAAAATACGATCTTCCAGAATATACAGTTAAATCAGAGTTAGGCTCTTACAAAATGGCAGAATATCAGTTTCAATTAGAGTTAGAGAAAATGCGATTAGAAAGAGAAAAATTAGAAAGAGAAGATCGAGAAAAAGAAAGAGAAAGAGAAGAACGAGAGCGTGAATTAGACAAATTAGAAAGAGAAGAACGAGAGCGTGAACGAAAATTTGAATTAGACAAATTAGAAAGACAAGAGCACTTTGAGTTAGAGAAATTAAGATTACAGCACCAACCAGAACCGTCATTTGTCAAGAATGAATTTGACGCAGCAAAAAATATTAGGTTAGTTCCGAAATTTCAAGAAAAATCTGTAGACAAATATTTTCCCCAATTCGAAAAAGTCACAGAGAATCTTAAATGGCCACAACACGTTTGGTCAACAATGTTACAAAGTGTACTGGTTGGCAAAGCAGCTGAGGTATACTCTGCCCTAGGGGTAGCTGAAAGTTCAGACTATGAGAAGGTCAAAGCAGCAATATTAAAAGCATATGAATTAGTACCTGCAGCATATAGACAAAAATTCAGAAAGTATAGGAAGTTTGATAATCAAACATTTGTTGAATTTTCACGAGAGAAAGAAGATTTATTCGATCATTGGTTTAGATCTAAGAATCTTGATAAAACTTTTGCTAATTTGCGCCAAGTCATCCTGGTAGAAGAGTTTAAGGAATGTGTTTCTCAAGATTTGAAAACACATTTAGAAGATAAGAATGTGAAAACTCTTGAAGAGGCAGCAGTCATATCTGATACTTATGCTCTGTATCATAAAAAGAATTTTGTTTCAAGATCTCAGACTAGCTGTAATTCTACCAATTCAGACACATATAAAAAGAGTGGTTCAGGGTCTCAGTCTTTCACAAGTTCCCAGTCTCCATCCCAAGGTGGTTCTAAGTCCGGTCCAGGACGTTTTGAAGGATCATCTGGAATAGGGTCGCTTCCTACTTGTAGTTATTGTAAGAAAAAGGGTCATCTGATCAGTGAATGCTTTAAACTTAAGAGAAAAAATGATTTTGATAAAACTCAACCACATGCTTGTGCGACAGTTAGAGGTGATAGAGAATCCTTAGTTTCGATTTGTTCTGACACTCCTGATGTCCAGGGTTCACAGTCCAGTTCTATTGATTCTATGGAGGATTGTAAGCCCTTTATGTCTCAGGGATTTGTTTCACTCGGTGACTCTAGCGAAATAAAACCTGTCCAGATTTTGAGAGATACTGGTGCTGCACAGACGTTATTGTTAGAGGGCGTGCTTCCTTTGTCTGAGCAGACTTCTACTGGTGGGTCAGTTTTATTACAGGGTGTGGAGCTAGGCGTCATTGATGCTCCCCTGCATAGAATTAGTTTGAAGTCAGATTTAGTTACTGGACCTGTTATCGTAGGTGTTCGACCTACTCTTCCCGTTCCAGGCATTTCTTTGTTGTTAGGCAACGATTTAGCTGGTGGGAAAGTTGTACCAGATCCTATAGTTTGTGAGAAAATCACTTCCAATGTCATGTGCGATGATGAAGATGATGACATTTATCCAGCCTGTGCTGTTACTAGAGCGATGGCCAGAAGACGAGAAATGGAGGCAGACCATACTCAAGCCTTTGACGAGACGAATTCCTCTGTTGATATTGATTTGAATGACACTTTCTTATCTCACCTTGATGGCACTCAAACAAGCATGGAACCACACAATATCAAGAAGCAAGAGAAGAAAGAACTTTTACCAAAATTTGGTGGTGAGGATGATGAGTTGCATCCACTAGTTAGCCAAGGCAAGGACATCCTCAGCCGAGAACGTTTACTCTCTGAACAACATAAAGACCCAGATATCATTCAACTTAGTAAGAGGGCACTTCCACCAGAAGAGGCTACTAAAGTTGGAGAATGCTTCTATATGAAAGATGGCATCCTTATGCGAAAATGGCGACCACCTGACGCTTCTCCAGATGAAGTGTGGCGTGTTGTTCACCAGATAGTGGTCCCAGCTGCTTATCGTCGAGATGTCATGAGTTTAGCTCACGATACACCTATGGCTGGTCATTTAGGTATCAATAAGACTTATAATAGGATTTTGAGTCATTTTTATTGGCCTAAGCTAAGAAAGGATGTTTCGAAGTTTTGCAAGTCATGCCATGTCTGTCAGATGGTAGGTAAACCAAATCAGAAGATACCATCTGCTCCTCTCCAACCCATTCCAGCTTTTGAAGAACCGTTTAGTCGAGTGTTGGTGGATTGTGTAGGACCTTTGCCTAGGACCAGATCTGGGAACCAGTATTTACTTACCATTATGTGTACATCCACTCGATTCCCTGAAGCCATACCTCTTAGGAATATAAAGGCAAATAGCATAGTTAAGGCCCTAACCAAGTTCTTCAGTTTTGTAGGAGCACCAAAGGCAATTCAGTCAGATCAAGGCTCAAATTTTATGTCGGGATTGTTCCAGCAAGTCACGCATGAGTTGGGTATAAGGCAATATAGATCAACTGCTTATCATCCTGAGTCCCAGGGAGCGCTAGAACGTTTTCATCAAACCGTAAAAACAATGCTGAAGACCTATTGTTATCAGTATGAGAAAGACTGGGATGAAGGGGTTCATCTTGTGCTATTTGCTGCACGAGAAGCAGTCCAGGAGTCTCTTGGGTTCAGTCCTTTTGAATTGATGTTCGGACATACAGTTAGAGGTCCTTTGAAATTGTTGAAGGAAAAGTGGCTGACTGAGACTAGTGATCTTAATCTTTTAGATTATGTGTCTGATTTCAAAGAAAAACTTTACAATGCTTGTAAATTAGCACAAGAAAATTTGAAGAATTCTCAGATGAAAATGAAAATGTGGTATGACAAAGATGCCAGAAATAGGGTGTTTAAGCCAGGTGATAAGGTTCTTGTATTTTTACCTATTCCTGGTCATCCTTTACAGGCCAGATTTTATGGCCCTTATGAAATTGAAAGCAAGATTAGTGATGTAAACTTTGTAGTTAAGACACCAGGTCGACGTAACGAGAAACGGGTTTGTCATATTAACATGTTAAAAGAGTATTTTGAAAGGTGTGACCGAAATTCTGTAAAACCAGTTTCCACTTTAGCCAATGCTAAGACTGTTCAAAATTGTATTGAAAGTGATACGAATGTAGAAATGAATGAGAAAGATTGTAATCAGAGTGTCCGTTTGAAAAACTCAGAAGTTTTGGCTAATTTGGATGCTAAACTTGGACATTTGAACATTCACCAAAAAGAACAAGTTAAAAGCTTGACGAGTGAGAATCATCAAATCTTTTCGGATGTTCCAAAGAAAACTAATGCAGCTTGTCATGATGTCATAGTTGGCGACGTTCTGCCTATCAAACAACATCCGTACCGTCTCAATCCAATAAAATTGCAGTACCTAAGAAGGGAAGTGCAGTACATGTTGGAAAATGACATTGTTGAACCTAGTAAAAGTGATTGGAGCTCACCGTGTATTCTTGTACCAAAACAGGACGGTTCGTACCGATTATGTACAGACTTTAGAAAGGTGAATTCTGTTACCAAAACTGATTCATATCCAATACCTAGAATCGATGACTGTATTGACAACATTGGAAACGCGAAATTTGTCAGTAAATTTGACCTGTTGAAAGGCTACTGGCAAGTACCGTTAACAGAAAGAGCAAAAGAAATATCTGCTTTTGCTACACCAGATGGACTTTACCATTATAAAGTAATGCCTTTTGGCATGAAAAACGCACCGGCTACATTCCAAAGAATGATTCACTCCCTTCTTCAAGACCTTGAGGGATGCGAGGCCTACATTGATGATGTCGTCATATACAGCAACACATGGGACGAACATCTCCGAATCATGCGTGCTTTATTTGACATTTTAGCTAAAGCAAACTTAACTGTGAACCTTGAGAAGAGCGAATTTTGTCATGCCTATGTAGAGTATTTAGGTCATAAAGTAGGTCAAGGTTATGTTACACCCATTATGGCTAAAGTGGAAGCTATTGCAAAGTTCCCGATTCCTACAAACAAGAAAGAATAAATGAGGTTTTTGGGCATGGCTGGGTTTTACAGAAAATTTTGTCCAAATTTTTCCTCAGTTGTTAGTCCACTTACAAATCTTTTACAAAAGAGGGTTAACTTTGAATGGACAAAGGACTGTGAAAAATCCTTTCATAAAATCAAATCTGTCCTTATGAGCAACCCAGTTCTGTCAACTCCAGATTTTTCTAAGCAATTTAAGCTTACTGTTGACGCTAGTGATGTTGGAATCGGGGCAGCTTTGTTTCAAGAACATAGTGATAAGGTAGATAGAGTTGTTTCTTATTTTTCAAAGAAACTTACAAAATGTCAACAAAAGTATTCCACCATTGAAAAGGAATGCCTTGCTTTGTTGTTAGCCTTACAGCATTTTGATGTTTATCTGAATGTTACTTTGCATCCAATTCTTGTATATACGGATCACAACCCCCTGACATTTTAGCATAAATTGTCAAATAAGAATCAAAGACTGACTAGATGGAGTTTGTTGTTACAAGAATACAACATAACAATTAAGCATATCAAAGGCAAAGACAATGTTATTGCAGACGCCTTGTCAAGAGTATCGTAAACATACTAGATTTTGTATTAATGTACAAAACTTTTATTTTAATAATATAAGTTTTCATTGACATTCAAACTTTTTAAGGGGGGAGGTGTTGTGAGATGTGTATTGTTTCATTATGTATATAATTAGTAACATTTAGTTTCTTGAACATTCCAGAGTGGTCAACATGTTCGGTCATTTGATCTAGAACATTCTTAAATTTTGTGTATGTCCAGATTGTTCCAGTAATATCATGTTTTAACAATTTCTAGAATATTCTAGATTTCTAATACTGTATAAATACCCTGTCAATTCGATGCATAGAGATACTTTGTCGTATAAGCACTATTGAGATATAACTGGGATATATTTTCACTGGGACATTGTGTACAGCAACGGACACTCTGATGTATGTATTTTTAGATTCTTGCTAAGTTTGTACTTTATGTTTCATATACTTATTATATATTACTGTAAATAAATTATTGTTAAGTTTAAATTGTGTTATTGATCTTTGCTGGCATTTCGGGTAATTCTGACCCATAACAATACACTGAACTGACGACGGATTTTCCCCTTATTTCCCGATCTTGACAAGGAGCACACGGCGGGTGTGACCGGTCAGCAGGGGATGCTCACTCCTCCATGGCACCTGATTTGCTCTGCTATTTCAGTATTTTGTATTGTTTAATGGACTTTGATATTGAATACCGTTCGTTATCTCCATATCCTTCTTTCAAGACAAAAGTTTGATTTTATTTTAAATTTTTGATTCTGCAGTCCACAAATATTTAGCAGAGGAGGAGAGTATGGAAATACCTGGAGGCTTTCCGAGGATGGCAAATTGAATTCCGATAGAAGACGAGTAGCTGCAGGCAGGGAGACGGGTTCTAAGGGCCCCATTATAACTAGGTATCTCAGAATTAGATTTTACTATCTACCAGGTCCAAAATTATTATTAATAGATCCCTTATTATCAAATATTGTAAATCTTGGGATTTTGCCTACTGAAATATCATCAAAATTAACTAAGATTGATTAGGTCTGCTTTATACTCATATACTGTGCTGTGATGACGACTGTTTTTCATGTACGTTTGTTTGTTTTTTTTACTACTATTGAGATATTTGAACTTCTTGCCGGTGGATGACTGTAAATTCAGATCCTTTTAAATTTGATTACATTTTAAAACATAACAATAGAATTAATCTCATTGGACCAGAATAACCAATGACGAGAGAGAGGATGAGATGGAACAGAACCTGACAAGTGTGGGGGATGTTCTGGGAAACCTGCGGGAAATGGCCATTGACATGGGGAGTGAAATAGAGTACCAGAATAGACAACTGGACCGCATCAATATCAAGGTATTATAACCATGATATATACACACGTTTCTAATGATGATAAAGCTGAAATGGAATACTTAATTAACATCCTTTGACTAAGGTATTAAGACTTTGAATCTGTCTTGTTGCAGACCCAGTCCAATGACTGGCGAATACAGATGGCCAACCGAGAGCTGCAGAAATCATTAAAGAAAATTAATAATATCTGATTAAGTCTAGTTGTAGTTTTGTTTAATAAGCGAGCATTGATCTGTCAATCCATTATAATAATTATCTGTAGAGCCTTTGCACATACACCTATGAAAGTTAGATCAATAGATAAAAATAGAAATACAGCGGAGCCTCGTTAAACCGGACGCCATTTTCCGGACGCTACCTTTAAAGTACTTTTTTAAGTACGTTTGTGAAGAACAGTTTACTGCGTATACTTATACATATTACATTATACATATAAACGAAGTATGTTTTGGAAACCCCGACAATTCTTACCTCAAGCGTCCATGTTTACGAGATTCAACTGTATAACTTCTGTATCAATGAATCTCTTTCTTTATTAGCTCATTTTATAGGATAAATATGCCAATTTAACCGAAATTAAAATTTACAATCATGTATCTGTAGATTATTAGATAAAGCATTGTTTGAAAAAAAGAAAGAAAACCAACTGAATAACAACTTTATAAACAATTTAAACATCCTATGCTCGGAACTCAGTACAATTGAGTAGTGAGGGGTCTTTTTCGTGGCAACACCTTCTGCAACATGGGGCCTCGGTTTATACGGTCTAATCCGAAAGATCCAGGTGCCACAGTGGGATTCGAACACGCGACGTGAGGATCAGCTCTCTTAGAGCAGGCGTTCTAAACATTCGCCGAGAGGGCGACAATAAATCATTGTGTAACAAGACATGACAACGCTCTAGCGCATTGTCGCTTCGAGTTAGCGCCTTGTTACTTTCAAAAATGTAACAGTGTGTTAGTAACAACGCGCCAGCACATTTGAAGTCATAACGCGCTAGCGCAAAGTGACAACACATGTTGGTACTTTGTGCTATAGCGTGGTAACGTGCAAAGTCCATGGGACATTGATTATTACAACGCACTGGCGCGTTACGCGCTGGCGTGTTATTCAAAACACTTTATGCAAACAAGCAACGAATTGAGATGAATACTATTTATAATCGCAAAAATGCCATTTGCCATTTGTTTCTTCATCATAAGGGAATAATTCTTTTGCACAAATCAAACAATTTTTTGTTTGTTTGTTTGTTTTTACAAATATAGGCCCTAATTTCTAACCTCCGCATACATCAGGAAGGTGTGTTATTGCTTTACATCTAGAAGATAGGACAAATCTGTAAAACGCTTGGCAGTATATGTGACTAAATATTGTATATGTTGTACAAGATAAAAATATGAGAAAAGAGATGCTTCAGTGTTTTTTGTCGTAAGTGCCTTGGTCTTTGTAATTGCCCACATATCCCGAGTCGTCCACCTTATCCACACGGCCTTCTTTGCCCTTGCCCTTTCCTGATTCGTCAAACCTCTCCTTGTGGGACCCAGTGTATTTGGAGGTATCCGTCATACGGTCAACTCCCCCGGTCTTAGAAATTTCCTAAATTAACAAAGTAGTGATTATAATAACATTTTCAATCACTCGTACTTTACCAATACAGAGCAGGAAATCCAATATTTAATGTTAGACCTAGATAATGTAGAATTGAATATTTTGATAATATTCTGTATGTCTTAAACATTTGAAATCATTCTTCTAGTAATTGCCAGTAGAATACCGTTTGCTTTATTCCTGTACCGGATGTAATAATCTTCTCTGCCAAAAACTTCTCATGTTCTTTGAACTCTTTTGTTTTGGTGGTGACGTCATCATATTGGATGGCGGCTTCCGATATAAACTTCCTGATTTGATCCTTATTGTCAAGACTAATAGACCTATACACAAAAATCTTACAGTGAATTATAAAAAAACATATTTTTTAAAATACAGTGTCTGATTCGTGATCTGTATGTCGTCAGAACATTCTACATAAGGCTACAATACAGTTATTAAAACCGTCATGAAAAATCAATGATATCTTATAGGACTATTTTTTAGGCCTAATGAAATATTTCTGCAATATGGAATTACTTTGTAGTTTTGTCCATAACTTTTGGGAACACACTGGAGTCTATCCGGGTCTGTAGGGGCTTGGGCCAGCATTCCTTGGCCACCTTTCCCACTGTTTTACTGTCCATCTTGGCTGAGGTCTTTATCTGAGCCATGGCAAAAGCCTTCAGTTTCTCAGTCAAAGCATCAATATCGTAGTCATCTCCTCCTGACGCCATCTTGTTGGTACAATCTACTATTGTGGGCTAGACTTTTAGTAGGCCTATAATTTGGCTAAGTTATGCATGTAAATTCACAAATTCTTTGTGCGAAATACATTTTGACGTCATATCTACGTCATAGTCCTAGTAAATTATTTTCTCAAGAAATAGAAGACCATATTTTCATGAACTTATTGCATATATCCAATACATTCATCATGAAATCATTATACACGTACACTAACAACCAGAATATTTAACACTGAATGAAAAATTTAGGCATTAATTGAAAAAAAAATATCTTACGTTGAATTTCACAACTTATAGGCCTATGTTCTAAATGATCACTAACGTTAGGCTATCTATAGGTCTACAAAAATTGCTACTTGAATTTTATTTACCGTTTTTCGAATTTTTTGCTGACACAAGTTATTTAAAGTTTGATCTTTTTGAACTCAAACAATTTCTGTATTGAATTTCATAGACACTATTCTTAAGACACCCCCCCCCAATAAAAAAAACCCAAAGATTGATATCTAGGAAAGGTACATGGGTCAAACTCATTCTTTGGAGTGTTGCTTTATTGAGAATAGGAATTTGTACACTGATATATTCATGTTATATTTTAAAGTATGCACTGGAAATGATGATATTTATCTATAGGCCTATCTCCTCAAAAACGTCTATATCAATTTGACACTCATTTAAAGAGTTACAAGCTGATAGACATTACTTAACACTTTTTTTTTCTTTCGAATATTTGCCTACCTTGGGATCATGCTAGCCAAGGGTCTTTGATCCACTACACTCCGAGCTAGCAAAGATAGTATTTTAAGGACTTTTTACATTAGATGATTTATCAAATGTTTCCAAGAAACAGAAATTTTATACTTTACGAAGAAAAATGTCAATTGGGAGTATAAGTTTAGTTCATGTTGGATTGCAACAACTAATGAAATATATGAAGATGAAAAACGGTATTCATGCCCAAAAGTCCATTTTAAAACAATGCACAATTGGAGCAGAACAAACACGGACCTCCAAAACATCAGAGGTCGGATCAGGTGCCATGGAGGAGTGAGCATCCCCCATCGACAGGTCACAATCGCCGTGTGATCCTGGTCTTGATCGGGAAATAATGGGGAAATCCGTCGACAATTCAGTGTGTATATAATAGCCTAACAATTAATATGAAAAACGTCAGTCATGAAGCATTAGACTTACTGATAAATTGTATTTATTGACAAGGTAATTGTATCGACCGTATCTCTTACGGAAGGATGACTACTGATGCTCTTGTTTCATCAACTTGTTTGTTAATAATCTAGCTCGCTATAGAAATTGCTCATACGTAGAGCATGCTATCGCGTATCGAATCAATTGAAATATATAAATCCCTTTTATATGGAGGTTATGAAGGTATATTGCTGCTTAGATAAGGGAAATTGACAATAGAAAAGTTAAAGTCATCACGTTTATCATAAAGCCAGGTTGTTAAATTACCATTAATGTCTTTTTCAAATAAAATATCGAGATATGAAACAGATGTGTCTTACTCTGTGGTATATTTTTTTTCAAGCTGTTGATATATTGTATCAACAAATAAAGAATGGAAATGAACATACGTCGTCGATATATCTAAGATAAAGGGCACAGCAAATCTTTTTTTCTTTTCACGCCTAAGATTTTGGATAAATTCTTCGTATGAATACAAAATTAAGTCTGCTAATAATAGGGCGCATTTTGTACCCATGGGAATTCCAATAGATTGTTGGAAGACCTGCATGGTCTTCAAAACCACATAGATATTGTCAATCAGAAACTCAAGTATCTTTTAAATATCAACTTCAGAGTACAAGTGTGTACAATTAGAATAATTTTTTAACAAAATAATTTTGCAAATGACCAATGACAAGGTAAGTAAATTTACGAATTCCATTTTTATTGAAAAAACAGCTGCTGATATAAAAAAAACCTGGACTTTAATTTATCTTGGGGAATGGTTGTATATAAAGTTGAAAAAGTCGTAAGTTTTTATCTGTTGATTCTGATAAAATTTTGTGATTTCAAATTTTCCAAAAGTTTATTGGAATTTTAAGTATCCACATCTGATTTACACCACTTCTCGAATATATTTTTTAACAGTACTCCTGAAGTTTCTCCTTTACTACTGTTAATATTTCAGTGAGGACTAAAGAAAGAAGCTTGATAGAACATTTACTGGAACCCGCTTTGCATCTTTAATGTAAGGGTTTTGGGAATCCAAAATAGATATGGTAATGCAATTTCATTCAGTTTTTTTTATATTAAAAATATTCAAAACTGACATAGGATTTGAAAATCATAAATAATCATTAATAAATTTTAATAAAGTCTCTTCTAAGAAATAAATCTACAAGAGAATGATTCAAGCAAAGAGACTACTGACCGTTTAAGGACCTTACAGACAGGATATGTAAAAACTCTGAATCCAAACAGAGATCAGATCAGTCTCTCAGTGAGGGTCCAAGAAAATTCCCCAAACACTCGCCAATCCACAGCTGATGCCATAGACAATATTTTTTTAGTTTGAAATTGGCTGTCGTTTGAGGGGGATGCATTCATCATGGTGTTTCATGCTTACTGTGTTGTGTTTCTGCTTGTAACATCCCTATCCCTTGTCTTAACTTTCAAAATATTAAAACCCGGTAAGTTTTCATTAATATTTTGGTCTAGCCAAAAGAAAATCATTTTCATCTGTCCACAAGGTAAGTAAGAATACGTTTAGAAATAAATTTCATTCGACTTGAGTCGCTAAATTTAGGTACGCAGTCCAAAGGGAGAATTCATTGTCATAGCAAAATATCATAATTTAAAAAAAATATTTTTTAAGAGGAGATTGTGACAACTAAGATAGCCTCTTAAAAATTATAGAAGAAAAAGAAAACTTTAAAAAAATATTTTCTTTCTAGGTTATAATGTCAAACACAACGTTTATCAGTACCATGACGTCAGTATTGACGTGTCAACAGATGACATCATCACAAGAGATAGAACCGGAAGTGAGCACGTTGATATGGAGTGGGACATAATACAGCGGGACAAGGACCAACTGGTGCGTTGTAAAATTTTTGTTATTAGTTATTTCAAACATAAATATAAAACAAAAGGTGCTCAATTCATAACCAGAAATTGATAAAACACTCGCTCTTTACCGTCGTCAGCCATTTTTGGTTAGTCGAGTGTAAAGTATGGCAGTGTTTGATGGGTTTTGACGTAATATAATCAATTCCTTTATTATTTGTAGATTAATGTAGATAATGATAAAAATGACGTCATAACCGAAGAAATAAATGACCGAAAAGATGACAGAATTCAGGCAGCAGAGGAATCACCGTCCATTTCCGCCCTGAATCTCCAAGTAATGGCGATTGTTGACGCTCAGTTGTTCCGGAAGTTCCTCAAGAGAAACCACCGAGACGTACGTCAGACCCACAACGCCATCATCACGTACTTCAGCTCAGTGTTCGCTATGGTAATTATTTTTTTGCTAATCTACTCAAGTCAGAAAATGATAACTACATGTATATAAATGTGCCATTTTATTTCCATGTTTTATTTTTTTTCAAACGAGTCTTACGACCTGCTCTAGCACGTTTTGATTTTGATTATTGCCATTCGATTTCTTCAGCTCAAGAGAATCTTATTGCACAAAAACAATTTATACGAGTATAAATTCATTCACTTAATTGTACTCCTATTACCTTTAACTAATATAGATTGTATAGATATAAAAAAAATTCAAAATCTAAAGTTAGTACAACATTGCTTAACATCTACATGATAAGAAAAATCTACATACAGTGTATGAAAAATTATAAGAAATATACATCAAACATTAGATATAAAAGAGAGAAAATAAGACACGCAGGGCGACACCCGAGATCAGTGTTTTTTGTCGTAAGTGCCTTGGTCTTTGTAATTGCCCACATATCCCGAGTCGTCCACCTTATCTACACGGCCGTCTTTGCCCTTGCCCTTTCCTGATTCGTCAAACCTTTCCTTGTGGGACCCAGTGTATTTGGAGGTATCCGTCATACGGTCAACTCCCCCGGTCTTAGAAATTTCCTAAATTAACAAAGCAGTGATTATAATAACATTTTCAAACACTCGTACATTAAAAATTCAGAGCAGGAAAATTATTAAGCAGATAATACTGATTATATTTTAGGTTTTTGCATGTCTTTGATATTTTGAAATTAATTTGCTTATAAATGCCAGTTGTGAATACCGTTTGCTTTATTCCTGTACCAGAACCTATTATCTTCTCTGCCAGAAACTTCTCATGTTTCTTGAATTCTTTGGTTTTCTTGGTGACGTCATCGTACTGAATGGCGGCTTCCGATATAAACTTCCTGATTTGATCCTTATTGTCAAGACTTATGGATCTACAGACAAAGATAAAATACGTGAAATAAAGTTCAAACTACGTCATAATTCCAAAAAATAAAGAGACCATACTTCGTCGTGGGTTTGTATTTTTTGGTTACAGTAACAATTATAATGTCAAGTACCTGTGTACACTAATCTCTGTTGAGTATCTGTGTACACATGCAATATATATTTTTTAAAAAACTTGCATCAGTTTGAATACAATGACATTATCATTTGAAATAACTAAGTGACTATCAACTTGATCATATTTCTATGAATTACTAGTATTTATGGTACTGACTTTCACCTCTTACCAATCATATTTGTACACATATTTAACTTACTTGGTAGTTTTGTCCATAACTTTGGGGAACACACTGGAGTCTATCCGGGTCTGTAGGGGCTTGGGCCAGCATTCCTTGGCCACCTTTCCCACTGTTTTACTGTCCATCTTGGCTGAGGTCTTTATCTGAGCCATGGCAAAAGCCTTCAGTTTCTCAGTCAAAGCATCAATATCGTAGTCCTCTTCCCCGGATGCCATTTTGTCTTTTGGGCAGGATAACTTATACTAAACCTTCAATACTGTGGAATACGAAATGATTTAAAGTGCACTCGATCAGTAGTTGAAATTTCAAGCATGCACAATTAGTTTTCTTATACGCTAGATTTTAATTCTATTCAAAAACTAATTCAAATCTTACACGAGTTTAGTCTTGGCGTTAATTAAACGTACCTTTAAAAGCACAATCTAAAAACAGACACAGGACAATTAGATTAAAACTGCAGGTAGTTCACTGCATGCAGTGGTCGCCAATGTAAACAAGTGATCCAGAACCGAGCTATTGATCTCTCACATTGTCCGGTGGAGAGTGGACTAGAACCTAAATTAAATGCAATCCCCGAGAGTCAAACTCGGATATGGAATTCATATATCAAAAGTAAACAAAAGAATCACTTAAAATCCAAAAATATGGAGGAGATAAAGGTTCTTGATAATAAAACACAGGGCGTGAGCTAGTAATGGAGATTTAGCGGAAGCCTCCTCTCAGCTAATAATAGATCCACAGCGAGGGGGAAGTAAATTGGGAGTTTTTGTCGATGCTGAGTAATTCCGAGCACTAAGCACATCTGGGAATGAGAGAGGGTTCATATGAATATTAATATCGATGAATGAAGCAATACGAAACGATCACTAAATGCCGTGAGTAAGGTCAGGGTTTCAGGAGGGTCGGCTGTGGCAGTTGGCACTGGGCAATGCTGGAAGGGAGTAAATAAATAATAAACGTTCACTGTTAGACACTATTTGTGTGTTGATTGTTATTAATATTTCTCTACGGCATTAATAAATGGAGAGCAGTAACAAAACAATAAAGAAATAGTGTATACGTCTTGTTTTAATTAAGCTTTTTAAAAAAAAATATGACGTACACTGCTGTTGTTTTTGGGTAGTAAGTATATACATATACTAGTATACTGGAACTAAACTATACATTTTTGGGTACTATTTTTTTCTCATCTCGGCAATTTTTATTTTTCTCTCCTCGGGATAAATCAGATCAAGCATCATGTTCCCCCGGATGTTCCCCCGGTTCTTCCAAACTCTGAAGATCTTTCCTACGAACCTGAGATGAAATAACGAACAGTAATCAATCCTAAAAGTCAACTGGAACAATACAAATTCGAAGCAGAACAAACACAGAACTCTTAAAACAGCAGAAGTGGGATCAGGCACCATTGGGTAGTAACCATCCCCTGTATATACAGAACATTATTTAAAATGATCAAATCTGACATTTAAAGGTGAACGAAAGATTCCAAACCATGAGGAAATTTGGTCTAGACATCACAATTAAGTTGGCAGCCATCGTCATAGAAGAGGTAAGAACTGCGAATTACTGATATTAATTTTAAAAACAGCCATGCTGAATAAACATCTTTAATAATTGAAGATAATATGTGCACAAATGACTGTTTCATCGAAACATACTATATATAATTCCTACTTTGACTACTTTTGACAGCGAGAACAAGATGTCCCTTGGTTGAGAGGACACGTCCGACGTCCTTCTTACACCAGGGAGGCCATGATAGACGTGGAATCAGTGTTGCGTGACTTAACAAAATGGCTGCAGAATAGCAGCTTACCAAACTACGATCACGCAGTGGCCTTTACTGGGTGGGTATATATGTTAAAATGTTCATGCAGAAATTCCAGATAAAAAGTCAGAAAATGCTTTTCATAAACATTGATCTAGCTTGGGTTAAATTTCAAAGCATGTATCATAATTACTTATACGGCAATTTATTCCAGATATACTGTAGATCAAAATGTTGCTATAAACAATATATAGCTTTATTGTGATAATTACTTACAATTAACATAAAAAAGATTTCAACATGTTCAATGTCAATATTTATTTTTAGACTAAGATAATTAAACAATAAATCTGTCCTTCCTTCCTGAGATGCTGATATTCTTAAAATGTACTAAATACACACACTGAAATACATGTCAGAAATTTGTTTGTGTTGATACCCCCTTTTTAGCTTTAAAATTACATCTTTATTAGGGTAGATTCAAAGTATCATTTGTATTTGTAGAATCTTTGTACTCATAGTATTTCTTGGGGCATTCAGTTTTATAGATCTTTGTCAACATTGATGGGTTATGTACGTATGTAGCCAACTTGAACCCAACAATAAGATATTGACGGATAAAACTTATGAACAAGAATTATTTATATCTCTTAGTAAATGTATCAAGCATTAATGAATTTTCTTTTATGATATTTACAGTAAGTGTCACAAATTGGTTGTAAAATCTGACGTATCTTGGCGTCTTTAGATGGACTCAATGATACGGCAAGATTCTCCCTTGATTTGCTTCGACTTGTAGTTGCTTGGATTAAATCTTCCATTCCCATTTTCGAGCGAAAACATGCAGATCTCCAAATACTCCATCGTTTTCTTCTTACCCTGTCATTTGTACTGTTGACCTTAAGTTTAAAAAAGCGGGATTCCCTGACTTCACAGTTTTCGGTTTTGTTATTTAGAATTACTTTAAGAATTAAATGTTGCTCACTTGCAATTCGCAATTTAATTTCTTTCGCATGAAATCTACCCTCCCGACTTGGTGAATAGGGTTCCCTTTCCAACTTTACGGATTTAGTGTTTTCATACTTGCCAAGTTTTTGTAATCTTTGTTGAATCATCACGTGATTCTGATACAGCTTTACACAAAATTCCTGTCCAGTGGCGCAGTTGTCTTTGACTTCCTCGAACACATCAATAGCACGAAGACGATTCATTGCCAGTCACTTGGAACTTTTGACGTTTCTTGTAGATAATATCTGAAAAAACATTATTTTAATTAAAAATATGGAGATCTAACGAACAGTATTCAAGAACGAAATTCCATAAAATAATACAAAATAGGACCAGAGCAAACAAGGACCTTCAAAACATCAGAGGTGGGATCAGTTGCCATATAGGAGTGAGCATCCCTTGCCGACTAGTCACACCCGCCGTGTGTTCCTTGTCATAATCGGGAAATAACGGAAAAACCCGTGGACAATTCAGTGTATAAATAATGGACTAACAATTAGTATGAAAAAACATCAGTCAGCATTTTACTCAATGATGATAATTAAAAGAGAAAATAAAATGTAAAAAAAAAATCCTTTTGAACTGGTCCAAGTTTGGCATTACATATACATTAGAACACGAACCGAGTTTTTGGGAATTCAAGTAAAAATTCTACTTTCAAATGCTTATACATACATATAACTAACCTTCACTCCTCCGTAAAAGTTGCATTAATTAATTAATGTTACAATTGAAGCTGTTTATCTTCTTTAAATAATAACTCTTATTGCCTCTTTCAATGTCAGTTTTGAGGAGTGCTTAGAAATAATTGTGTAATTAAAGTACGTAATTGGGTGTCACAAACATTAACTCGGGGCGAAATCCGAGTATTTCTCAATGACAGTTCATTGCAGTTCTAACATTTTGAAAAATGGCCAATTGTTATTTCCGAAATTTTCGATAAAATTTGGA
This sequence comes from Saccostrea cuccullata, assembly GCF_032062105.1. Lineage (NCBI taxonomy): Eukaryota > Metazoa > Mollusca > Bivalvia > Ostreida > Ostreidae > Saccostrea > Saccostrea cuccullata. The sequence goes on along the minus strand of NW_026937804.1, from coordinate 577,811 downwards.
CAATTAACGTGTTTTAGAAGGTACATCACCAGGTAGAATGTGAAAAAAATATGTTCAAACCTAAATAAAGCAAGTTCTGCTACCTTGAATTTACTTCATTTTTCAATTATGTGGGGTACCATACCATATATATGTCTCTCCTTGCGATTTATGTTTCTTATATGAGTGACTTAATGATTATAAATTATACTACATCTAAACCACATATTTCAGATATGCTCTGGTAAAAAACTCGAAGAAAATCGACGGTAAGTACTACAAATATCAACGATGAATTTTAATAAAATGGTTTTGAATTCTACTTATTTCACGTTTAGATTTCCTTTGATGATAATTCCTTGTATCTTTAGATATTATAAAAAATATTCAATATTGTCAATAGAATTAAATTGTTTTATTTACTTATTTATTTATTTACGGTCTTCTTTTCCGAGGTTTGGCGTACATGAATAAGATATGTGACAGACAAGGGCACTCTTCATCCATTGTGGGAGAAAATGGAGACTTCATGAGTGTGGGGGTGGTGGCTCATGAAATAGCACACAGGTAGAACTAGTAAACATGTAAAGTAAAGCAATACCTTCGTTCGTCACGTGTCTAATTAAAAAGACAGTAACGAAGTGATCTATTTAGAAAGACAAAAGACACCCGCCGTGGGCCCCATGTAATGATCAGGTAACATTCCATAGTCAACTTCAGCATAAAACACCTAACATTTCTATGAAACACGTTACCCAATATACGACCCAATGATAGCTTGTATTTTCAAAGTTGTTATGACGACCAAAGAATTTACGAAATGCTGACTTTAAATGAGGTTGTTAAAATACCTGTGACATTAAGGTATTCGACCCATATTAGGACCAAAATTTCTAACCTTAAATATCAATTGTTTGTAAAATATCCTGATATTATTTTAAAGCATTTTAGAGTAGAAAGGGATTTACCAAGAGAAATTTTCAAAAATTTTATTACCTAAGCAGAAATTAATTATTGAAGAATGCATTGAAGTCTATGGGGGGAAGTAAGTTTTTTAAGATAAAAAAATAAATACTTCAGATATCAAAAAATGCTTTGGTGGAAAGATGTATTTGATCATTGGAAATAGAAAAACAATTAAAAATAATTTTTTTACCAGACAGATTGTTTTAAATTAATTTTTATTGAGTAAAATCAAAGGAAGATAACTCGCCAAGGGCAAGAAAAGGTCATAAATTAGGACATGTCCCACTCTTACATTCTTATACTAAAAGATGAAAATTAGTTCTAACTACACTGATTATTCAGCCCATACATATCTATTATGCATTCAATTCCATTGAATCTGAGGCTAATATGGATCGGATACCTTAACTTATCTGTCAATAGCTTTAAATTAGATTAATATTTTTTGACATAAAAATGTAACTGACAGGTATAGAAACACCATAAATATAGAGATGCTTGGAGGTAGGACAAGTAGAAGCATGCACTTGTGGTAAAAATATATAATACGGTTTACTTTGTACTGATGTAATTTTTCCCGCATGTTAGAATCCCAAGTCTTTGCTATATATGTTATACAATTGTACGAGATTTGGTTTTAATTTACAGTCTCGGTGCTGTTCATGATGGTCAAAGTAGCAATAGCGGGAATTGCTCTGCAGAAGATAACTACATAATGGCGCCTCAACATCAGATGAACCCAGAGAAAGTTCAAAATCTTTTCCATTTCTCGCACTGTTCAAGTAGTAAAATTCTTCAACTTATCAGGCAAGTTGTGTATCGTTCAAGCTTTGGTACTGTACTCTTAACTGGTATTTGTCCTTTGATGATGAAGTGCAAATGAAGATTATATTAAATAAGTTTCTCAAGTCAATCGAAAGAAATTTCTTAATTATTTGCTCCTTCTGTAAAATGGATAAAGGATAACGATTTAATGAAATGTTATATCCAGGTCCAATAAGCCCCAGTGTCTGTATGATGCTAATCCTGAATTCCCGTATCCCTATGACCTTGACACACGACCTCCAGGTCAGACATTCACTCGTGAGACGCAGTGTAAACTGGTGTTCGGTGAGAATTCTACACTTTGCTTTGTAAGTACACATGTAACCCCTCTGACTCATGGTTCTGAGATGTTAAATTAATGTCAGTTCTTTGTCAATGACCTCACTGATATACTTACAATTAAAGCCCACCAGAGAAACCGGGATGTTGATCAGATCATCATGGTTATAGCTACAAATACCATTTAACTTTTTATATAAGAGGAATTCAAAGGTAAATTTAACTAAATTTTGAATTCACTTTAACTATTCTTTTTAAGTACATTACCCCGTCTCGGTCTAATGATGACCGATTTTGTGGAAATGTTTGGTGTCAGAATCCAGACAACCCTAAAATGTGTCAAACTAAAGCGAGGCTCGTGACCTTACCGGGAACCGTATGTGGGGAAAATAAGGTGAGAACATATTCTTCACATGTGAACTTTTGAACTGTAAATTCTTGAAAACAGTTTTTATTTAAAGATATACAGTATTTTTGTAATACATGTAATTATAACAGCTCTTTCATCGCAAATATCGTATATGTTTCACAGATTTGCAGAATGGGAAAGTGCGTTCCAAAAAATGCCAGCAGAGAATCTGGTAAATGAGTCCAATTACGATAAATTCATGCACATATGTAATTTTTTAGCTCTACTGGTCAGAGACCAGAAGATCTTATGCGATAGTAATGCGTCCGTCGTCCGTCCGTCTGTCTGTCTGTAAACAATTTTTCAAAATGCTACTTCTACAGTTTTGGTCCGATTTCAATATAGCTTGGCACACAAGTAGACTACACGAAGATACATAATTCTGTGCATCGGTTTTTGATTTCGATGAACGGTGTTACCGTGGTTACTAAATATAGAAATTTCTGTGAAATTCTTTCAAAATGCTACAGTTTTGGTCTGATTTCAGTTTATATTTGGCACACAAGTAGACTACACTAAGATACATAATTCAGTGCATGATGCCATCGGTTTTTGATTTCGATGAAAGATATTGCCGTGGTTACTAAAAATAGAAATTTCTGTGAAATTCTTTCAAAATGCTACTCCTCCTACAGATTTGGTCTGATTTTAATATAACTTGGCACACAAGTAGACTATACTAAGATACATAATTCTGTGCATCGGTTTTTATTTTGATGAGTGGCAAGGATCATTTTTCTATTTATTGTTGATTTAAAGTCTCAAGTCCCAACTGTTACTTTTCTCTTCCTTTGTTTTTTAAGTATAAACCAGTAGAGCTACAGTCTCGACAGAGACTTCTGGTTTTATTTAAATCTGAATTGAATAATCCAGAAAAGGTAAAAATATATATACTTACTTTACTCAAAAGAGCTAAAGAACACGTTTAATTCCTGTAGATCTGGAATAGTTCTCTCCTTGGAAGTATCTGCTCACTAGTTATCTTTTTTATATCGGTGAACCTATCCATACTATTTTTCATTTTAATATTTTCTTGTAACCCTTGTTGAAGAGTTGTGTGGATCCGCGCCTGAGGATGAGGTGTACTGTCACAGGCTGCTCCAGAGACAGGGAGAAGAAGCGTGCCAGTTCGCGGCAGTAAGGAACGTGTGTTGTAGGACGTGTCTAGGGGTTACAGGACAGAGGGGTCAGGACACTGTCAGTAAATGAAACTCAGAGACAGGGGAGTCGGAAGCTGGCAGAAAATGACCCTGGATGTGAAACTGGGCACGGACAGTGTGTCATCTAATGTACAAGAGTTTGATACATTGTGTATAGCCCGAAAAATAAGTTTATTTATATGAAGAAAAAATATTAATTTAAGTACATGTTTGTAGTATTTTAATAAATATTTTGTTTTATGAGGATGCTTTCTTCACATTTCTTGAAGGCTCCATTATGAAAACTCGTCACTAATAAAAAAAAAATAAATCTCACAATTTACAAAGAACACATTAACCTCTCAGCCTCAGACTTTCTACAATGGCCAAGAAAAAATCATTCTACATTGTAATTCAAGGCTCAAAAGGTCAAGGTCAAAAGCATTGCAGCTGACGTTGTAAAAACAGTTTTAAAGTACACTCAGATACCGAACAGTGGTTAATCTAAAAAAATCTATAAACAATACAAACCTGTGAAGAGAGCATAAAACACGGACCCCTGGACAATCCAGATGTTGGATCAGGTGACCAAGAGGAGTGAGCATCCCTGTTGACATCGGTCACCCCCCCACCGTGAGTCCTACTTATTGACCTTCTCCGAATATCTACAGGAATGCTACAACTGAAGGACGGTGCCTTCTGAATTCAGGAACCAATTAAAAGAAAGTCAATGTCAAAAATTATGTACAACGGAGAACTTAGTGGTTTGGTTTGACATCTTAGTCTCATCTGCTACAGTAGCGGCCGATTTATGTATCGCACGAAGTTGTTTTGTTGTCTGCTAGATATGTATGGCACGCCAAATTCACAAAAATGAGCTTAACAGAGTTTCACAGTTGATAAACTAGGTTTATCGAGTGTAAACTAAAGTTTACAAACCGTGAACTATACTTAACAATTCGTTAACTATAGTTTTCATCTGTAAAACTATATTTAACGGTTGTTAACTATAGTTTACGAATGCATATCTAAGTTTATCTGTCTGTAATAAAGCTTTAACCATAGATTTTGTTGATAAACATTGATTCACGTCTGTAAATTATAATTTACAATCCTTAAACTATAGTTTACAACCGATTAGACTAGTTTATCGACTGTTAAACAATGTTTAGCTCATTTTTATGGCACGCCAAATTCACAAAAATGAGATAAACCTAGTTTCACAATTGATAAACTAGGTTTATTGACTGTAAACTATAGTTTACAAACCGTAAACTATAGTTAACGATTCGTTAAGTATAGTTTTCATCTGTAAAATTATATTTAACGGTCGTTAACTATAGTTTACGAATGCTAATCTAAGTTTATCTGTCTGAATAAAGCGTTAACAATAGATTTTGTTGATAAACATAGATTCACGTTTGTAAACTATAGTTTACAATCGTAAACTATAGTTAAGAGTTGTTAATCATAGTTTCACAAATCGTGAAACTATATTTATCAGATCGTTAACTATAGTTAACGGTTTGTAAACTATAGTTTACAAATCGTGAAACTGTATTTATCAGATAATCTATATTTTGCAATCGCAAATGATTGTTTTTGGTGTTAAGTATAGTTTACGGTTGTTAAACATAGATTATCGCGTTAACTATGGTTTACAGATGTAAAATATAGATTAACGTTGTTAACTATAGTTTACAGTCCGTAAACTATACTTTACACCCGATAAACCTAGTTTATAGACTGTGAAACTATGTTTATCTCATTTTTATGAATTTGGCGTGCCATACATTTTTGTGAATTTGGCATGCCAGAGCTAGAATACATGTAATACCTAAATGATAATTTACCAAGTATAAAATACTTAAGTTTATAAAAAAATATTTTATTTCACTTTCATTTCTCATTTTTCTGTTTCATTGAAAAAAAGACGTTAATGGTAATCTAACAACCAACCTCTATAATAAACATGATGACGTCAACTTTTCAATCGTCAACAATCCTCACTGATGCACCAATATACATGTACCTTTATCTGCATACGGACTTTACCTCCTCAATTGATTAGATACACGAGAGCATGCTCTACGTTTGAAAAATTTCTAAAATGAGTGAAGTTATTGACAAACAAGTTCATGAAAAAAAAATACATGTATCAGTGGTCTCGTTTAAAGTCACCATTACTCAAGTTTTATGTTGATACAATGACCTTGTCAGCAAAAACAGTGGTCCATATGTTTCATGGTCATCAAACAGCATTTCTAAATTTGGGTAAAAAAAAAAATTAAGACAAGGTAAAAGGCGTATGTGTCTACGATTAACAGATCACTCCTTCGCCCATCTAGTGTTGAAATCTCAAGCCGTAGTCGGAAGCAGTAGCGTACCAGAACAGACTTTAATCAGATTGGTAGAGACAAATCTAAGTATCATGGACAGTTATGATTTGGATGTTTCACCTTGTAAACAAGAGTTGTGAACAGTTTTTGTGTTTCGTCATTACCAAAGACACATGGCTCAACTTACTGTATGACTGCAACTTTCTAAGCTTGTTTTTTGTGACACTAGTAAAGAACATTTAATCAATACACATATAATGGTTCATAATTTATTGTCTTTCAAAAGATTTTATCATTATTGCACATAAAATTTTCATTAGTAAAATGTTATTACAGACGATATATGGAATATAAAATTGAATAATTAAGGCATAAACTTCGTACCATAAAAAATCCCAGAAAAAATAAACCATATATATTATACAACAAACATTTGTTTAAAAATAAACAAGGTACAATTATGATTTCTACCTGAATACTTTTTAACATTTTATCTAAATGGTACTGAAGACTTTTAGTAAGCCCAGAGCTGTGTGACCATCAGGATGTGTATAGCAGTGTCTGATCCTCAATTAAATGCATATTTCTAAAATTAATCGACTTAAAATACAGTCAAACCTCAATGTCTTCATCAACTGCACCTTTCTGTTTGAGAAAATCTGGACAAATAAAGCAGAGAGCTACAGATCCAAGCATTGTAAAAACCTTCGATTTACGCTGTTTTTTTTTTTTTTTTGGTCGCTCACTTCGGGAATTATTTGTTTTTTAAGCTTTTCTCCGCTTTAAGAATGCTAAACATGTAATTAACAACTGTTTTTGATACTTTAGCTTTCAACGGCCTCAAACAGGCCGTTGTAGTTTTGGAATATCGGTTGTAAAAATTTCCATTCTGACGTCCATGTTCGTGACCACGAGTAAAATATCTTTCAAAGAACATACTCTCGCCTATAAATAGGACAAAATGTAGGGAAAATCATCAGATATCATTTCTAAAGCACGGAAAATCAAAGAATACAAGAGATAATAATACCTGAAATGAGTGACCAAAAAACGACAGCATAAATCGAAGGTTTTAACAATGCTTGGATCTGTAGCTTTTTCCTTTATCTGTCCGAATTTTCTGCCAAATTTCTGCATCTAATCTTAACCTTGATGGGATAAAGAAAAAAACTTTCAAATTTGAAATATCAAGGAATTTCTTTAAAAATTCAACATATCCATGGTATTCAGGACATTTAGTGTTCAAGATACCAAAGTTCAACTGCATCAACTTCTCAAGAAGAATTCTGGTAACATTATGCTTAATGTTATATTTATGTATGCATACAAACATAATAAAATGTCTTTGTAAATAAAGACACAAATTATTTATTCCGGTTATTGCAGAAAAAAATGCATAGTTAATGTATTTTTTTTCTACAACAGCTGCAATTTTAATTCCTGTATGTGTAACATAGAACATTCTATCACAATAGAGTTTTACAATTGCAAAAACAGGACAAATAATATTAAAATGTTTTGTAAAATTTGTTATTCTTGTGAAATAATCCTTTTCTAACAACTGAATATTTTAAGTAAATGCAAGTCAGATTTCCATGTCCAAAAGGACATTGTTTCTTGCCATAAAATATCTTCAGATACTTTAACTATGACTTTTTAAAAATGTTAACTACTAGAAGTAAAAGAAAATCCCTAGTACAGATATTTTATAATTACTTCCCATTGGTCAGTAAAATAAGACAACCATTACAGGATAAGCCATGGGAAACATGACTACTTCCCATTGGTCAGTCACATCAAGATAAACCTCTACAGGATAAGCCATGGGAAACATGACTACTTCCCATTGGTCAGTCACAACAAGACAAACTCTACAGGATAAGCCATGGGAAACATGACTACTTCCCATTGGTCAGTCACATAAAGACAACCTTTACAGGATAAGCCACTGGAAACATGACTACTTCCCATTGGTCAGTTACAAGACAACCTTTACAGGATAAGCCATGGGAAACATGACTACTTCCCATTGGTCAGTCACATAAAGACAACCTTTACAGGATAAGCCATGGGAAACATGACTACTTCCCATTGGGTAGTCACTTCAAGACAACCTTTATAGGATAAGTATGGCACGTCAAATTCACAAAAATGAGCTAAACATAGTTTCACATCGATAAACTAGGTTTATCGGTTGTAAACTATAGTTTACGGACTGTAAACTATAGTTAACAACAGTAATCTATATTTTACATCCGTAAACCATAGTTAACGCATAAACCATAGTTAACGCAATAATCTATGTTTCACAACCGTAAACTATACTTAACACTAAAAACAATCATTTACGATTGCAAAACATAGATTATCTGATAAATACGGTTTCACGATTTGTAAACTATAGTTTACAAACCGTTAACTATAGTTAACGATCTGTGAAACTATGATTAATAACTATAGTTTACAAACGTGAATCTATGTTTATCAACAACATCTATTGTTAACGCTTATTACAGACGGATAAACTTAGATTATCATTCGTAAACTATAGTTAACAACCGTTAAATATAGTTTTACAGATGAAAACTATACTTAACGAATCGTTAACTATACTTAACGAATCGTTAACTATAGTTTACGGTTTGTAAACTATAGTTTACAGTCGATAAACCTAGTTTATCAAATGTGAAACTAGGTTTGTCTCATTTTTGTGAATTTGCGTGCCATAGATAAGCCATGGGAAACATGGCTACTTCCCATTGGTCAGTCACATCAAGACAACCTTTACAGGATAAGCCACTGGAAACATGACTACTTCCCATTGGTCAGTTACAAGACAACCTTTACAGGATAAGCCATGGGAAACATGACTACTTCCCACTGGTCAGTCACATCAAGACAAACCTTTACAAGATAAGCCATGGGAAACATGGCGAAGTGCCAGTGCTATGAATTGTTTTAAAAGACAGCTTAACCTGCAACTGATGAAGACAAAGACATATACATGTTTATTTTTTTTAACTTTCATATATCATAGTTAAAATACCTGCAAATGGCCATCGTATCTTTAAATATTCTTTAAACATTTCAAAAGCTTTTTTTTCTCGTAATTTTGTTTTATTTGCAATCATCATTCTAAGATATAAGAAAGCAAATTTACACAGGAGAGATTGGTTCTGACATAAGTTGTCAGAAATTTAGAGTATGACTCTGGAACAGACACTGAACTAAAGCATCAGTCTCAGGCCAAGACAACCACCTTAAACAATTTAACAGAGAGAGATCCAAAGCCAGCAAGTTTCACCTTCTAGGGGAAGAGGACGGCCCAGGAACCAAGTGAGAACAACTGAACCAGCTGCAGCCCAAACAACAATGTCCCCAGTCATTCCTAATGTGGCTGCACAAGCTAGTCCAAGGGGTTCATCAAAAAGGGAAGATGGTGAGTCAATCATAAATTTTGCAACAATTTTAGAGGAAACACCAGCTGAAACTCTAGATTTCACCCATTTAGATGTAAATGAATACCAACCTATTCAGACTCAAACAAACTTTGACCCAATAAGTGGTCACATTCCACTCAAAATTAAGCAAAAAACATGGGAGGAAAAATTCATTGATTTGGCCTTACTTTTAAAATCTGCTATTGAATAAGCTAATGAGATGGACTCTAAGGGGGAACTCCAAATTAGAGATGGGAAATGTGCCTCATTCTCCTTCAGCATTCAGTCACACGGTGTCATGTGAGATATATGCTTGCTAGTTCCCAGATCAGTTTTGCTGCTATTCCCAATGCGAGCGCACACATTTTGTTTATCATCTGAAATTGTGAAATTGATTACACTGAACAGCAATCTGTTCCGGAGTCGTCTGATTCTATCAAGCTTCTGATAGAATCACAACAGAAGCAATTCAATGATTTCCAAACATTGGTGATTGAGGAAATTAAATCCAAGAATGTGTGGATAGACAGTTTTATAGAAGAGCCCGCTTAAAAGAAACCAAAATTATCCAATGAAGATTTGGAGATAATTAATCCAAATAGAGAGGAAAATTTCTCACAAGAAAAAGAAGACGCAAAAGCACAATCAAATACTTCAATTTTGTCTAAACTTTCAAATTTACATCTTCGGAAAAAAAGGGCACTTCTACTAATGCGAAAGTTTCAAAGATTCTAAAATCAATTGTTCGTGATCAGCAAACCAAGAAAGATGATGAAAGAAGAATAACTGATCTCTTGGAAAAGAACCCACAACCTGAAAATTGTGAGTTTCTCTCAGCTCCGCGGGTGAATCCCGAAATTTGGAGAAAGACAAATACAAGACCTACAGATATCAAATTTCAAAAATCTCAATCATTGCTTCAACAGGCTCTTGGGCCAGTTGCCTATGTGTTAGAAAAATTGGAGGAAAAAGATCAAAAAGAGAGAATGAGGAAATTACTCCACTAATCGAAAGTCTTATGGACGCTGTATTTCTCGCCTCTATGGCCAACGATGACATGAACAAAGAAGGAGCAACATCAAGCCTAATCTGCATACGGATTATAGATCTTTGTGTTCTAATCAGGAATTGACTTTGCATTTTGTATATACGTAAATGTGTTTATGAACCTCATACAAATGTGTACTATTGCATTGTCTAAGAGTAATAAACAAACAAGTTCTGAGGTATAAAAAATTAAACAAATAAACATGGGCCACACAGCTCTATTGAAAAAATGTTCAAAGAACTATATGCGGTATATTGCATATGTTTGCCCCCACAAAAGTCAAATTTTGAAAACTTCCTGAAATGTGCTGAATTCAATAAATTGTACGAGAAATATAAGTTAACAGAAAATATTATAGTTCCAGAGCAGTGTATTCACAATTTCTGTTTTTATGACGTCACACACTAGTCCGATTTTATATCCTTTTTCAGAAAGAGGACAAAATGGACAAAATTTCAACAATTTAAGCTTTAAAATTTATAGAGCGCATGTGTGTTCAGGAACAATATTGACATATTTCATTGATATTATCATTCTACACATTATATCAAAATATTTATCCTGAACACACATGCGCTCGGTGACTTTTATTTAAAATATCGACGAAATATGTACATTTTTCTGCAAAATTCATAAAAAACTGAAATTTACGTCATATTTGTGACGTCATTACGTACATATGACGTCATTGCTTATGAAATTATTCAGTGCTTTGAAGTCAGCATATACTCCCCTGTTTAAGGACTTAATTAAATATTACTCCATCAAAGTTTGATTTTGGGGGGCAAATGTTGGTTAATACCGCACATAGTTCTTTAAAACAATGGTACCAAAATGTTTACTTGGTTGCTTGTTTTGTTTTCTTAAACAAACAGGTGTAATTTTATTTGATATGTAATCACAATGTTTATACTTTATGGCAAATCTGAACTCTCCATATACAAACTCAAGTTGTACATTTATAACTGATTCCAAACCTGAACAAATGTCAGAAACTAATCCCTCACTTTGCAAGCCACTTCCATTAATCATAATTATATGATGAACTGAGAGATTTAATCAAGCTAAAAGATCTTTACTTTTTTTAAAGCCATTAAAGCTGACGTACCTGCCAAACATGTAGCATATCTACTGTATAATTTTTTTTATAATAAATGTTTAGACATTTCACTAGTATGGTATTAATGACTAAATGTTCATTCACAGATCAGACACTTCTGAGAATTTCTTGCCTGTTTTATTCACTAAATGTGTTGTAAAGTAACATACAAACAGAATCATGAGGAGTTCCAATGCTGGTTGTTGACAAATCCTCACGTCTAAGGATGTTTATTTGGGAAGCTCTGTGCAAAATACAGCCAATTCAAACAGAGCTTCAAAGATGACCTGGAAACCGAGGAAGATAGTCCTACCTTCCAGTGAAGCCATTCAGAACATATCATTCACTGTACACCATGGTCAGCATCTCTATCATTTTTTAAAGTAGAACCTTTACTGTAGTTAATAGTCCTTGCCTGTTACAGGAGTTGGGTATGGGTATTTACCACAGTTAAGAGTCCTCGCCTGTTACAAACATGTGTGTCTTCTTTGCTGAGTTGATCATTCGACTTGCTCTATCCATACCAACAATATCTGCCAGTCTGTGTGCATCAAAGCCAGAGTACAGGACCGTACAAGTCATATTCTCCTTGTCTGTCTGTCTGCGAGTGTCTTGTAGCATGTTACACATTTCACTGTAGAAGTGTGGATACCTTGGAAGCTCGTAAAATACGATATGACGGACCCCCCTCAATTTTAATCTGAAAAACAGGCAGCATAACAGTTATTATGAATAAATTTAAATAATTTCTGCAATACCTTGCATTAAAATAATTGAAAAGTACCTTTTGTTTATTTATGTAAATTGAAAAAATTTTCTATTTTTGATTTGTCATCAAAAATTATGGGCATTTAATTTCGTCCCTAAGTATATAGTGTAATTTTGTTGATAATTTTGAACAAATTTTAATTTCTGCTTTTACATATAATCAAATTTTAATTTCAAAAATATTTTTTTTTCAAAATCCAAAATTTGAAAATGTGTGTTAATAATTTTACCTTCTATAAAAATGAATCCTTTCTGTGTACAACAGGAAGTGCACCTTTCCGTGATAAAATTCACTTCTTGATCGGGTTATTGTTTTCGTACTGGAATATCTATAAAACGACACAAGATCTACAGGTAAAGTCCCATATCGTAATCAATGATTACATAACTAAATCTGATTATAATATGGGAAAAAATTTACAATTAAAATCTAATTTGAATACTTTCAGCTATGTTAAACATCAAGTTGAAATGATTAAATGTCTTTTTTATTCAAGTATATCAAAATTTCAAAAGCAGAATCTTACTCATTAATTTGGGCAAATTCCAAATCCTCCCGTACAAAGTGATTGCGTATTCTGACATAATCAAAGTAAGAAGAAATAAAGATAAGAGTCTGAGACATCACCGCGTCCTTCTGAGTGGGCAGTATCTGTAAGGAAAGACGGTAAAATACTGTAATGTCACAATGTCAATAAACCCTGATAAAGGCTGCGTTACATGACATAAAACCTTACCTTCTTAAGAAAGAAGTCAAATCTGACATCTGCCAGTTCTGAATAAGAGGAAGCAGGTAATTTATGGAATACCTGTAAATCAATGGAGTCTATTTTAATCAAATGAGGAAAATACAGTCCCAAGTTTAATAATACTTCTTATTTAATGAATTTTTTTTTTTTCAAAATCACTTTAAGATTATTAAAACTGACATTTTTGCTGATAATTAATTACAGAACTGGTAAAATGATGCTTATATCTAATTAACAAAAAGGTTAACCTGAGGTAGCTGGGTGACTATGTGGCATATGGTGCCTTTAGTTTCCTTTCTGTTAACAGATAACTTGCCCGCATAATCTTCTTCAGTTCAGGAACTTCACTGTGTTTTAACATATTTTAATGTATATTATTTACAATATATTTATTTTTACACCTTCCCTTCAGTTGTACTGATGGTTAGATGGTAAAGGATACTGCAGCAGTGTTTGTTGAAGAGAGAATTGAGTTCTGGAGTGGCGAGGGAACTAAATATCAGAGTCTGCCTGTAGTATTTAGACCTGTAAGAAAAAGCAGCTCACTATAATAATATTTATCTCACTATATTAACAATCATCTCACTTTATTAACATTATCCAGGATTTAAAATGAAAGCAGAAATCTTGGAGCATAATAGAAGGCAGAGAAATGAAATATCTATAGAATTTTCTGCTAGGAGGTGGGAAGCATTGTGAAGACATGGGTGTTGAGTAAGATATAGTTAGCTACATTACCATCCATTAAGCGTCCACATCCTGACACGTGAGAAATCAGCACCGTGGGCCTCCTGTGGCTGAAGGTGGAGATGTGACATCAAATTCTACAAAACAGAAGTGCCAGTAGTGAAATAAAAAGGTCATCACTCTTGTTTGTGCACACCCACTATTTTTGTTTGAGGGTTGTAAATCATAAGAGGAAACACCATTTAATTTTATACTATGTTCAAGTTCTCCCAGATCTATAGTACAAAGCTTGTAGGAACTTAACAAAATGTATAAATTTAGTAATATTTTAATGAAAAAACTGTGTTAATGGTAGGTACTCAGTAACTCTGTATTTAGGTCATGTACTCAGTACACTAAGTTATTCAGTTCAATCTGGCATATGTGTTGAAGGAAAATGACTCTGAACTTTGTTCTGGATCTTTGATTATACAACTCCAAAAATTATATAGGCAGATACATACTGTAATGTGTTCCCAGTTTTGCATCAGAAAAATGTCAGCCTGGTCCAATATCAGAAGTTCTATGGAATTTAAAAAGTCATAATCTCTCTCCTTTTCCCTAAAAAAAACATAGGTAATCAGAGATTACAGAGCTCACCTCAACGAACGTTGTCTTTAAGTAATGCAAATTAAGTCACACAATTAACCAACAAAAAGTGTACATCCAAAAATGCAAAATTTATGCAATTTTGATTTTGATACAATAGACCTATAAAAACTTCAATCTTCATCATGAAAATGCATTAAATGTTAAAATCCAGTTGAAGGATTGAGAGTTTTCATCCCTTGATGCATCATTTGTGCAACTTTGGTTTATATACGCCTTATAGTTTCTTGGTGATAGACCTGCACCCATAACTTTTATGAGGTCTATTACAAAATGTATGTCGAATTCAGCATCTGAAGCAAAAATTATATAAGTTTGTTCAACATAGAGCTCAAAGTTACTTGGAAATGAAACTTGTATAAAAAACTGTGTAGGTCAGATTCAGCTTCTGAAGCCAGCCTAGTTTTGATGTACCATCCATGCAAGTTTGGTCAAATGTTACTTGGAAATGCCTGCACCATAAACTTTAACCTGTTTACTCGTCCAGAAAATGTATCAGAAGTTCTGGTATGGAATTTTTAAAAAGTGAAACCTGCATAAAAATTTTAAACTGTTCTCTCCCGAAGCAAGTCTTTAATATGCATCCTAAGAAAAAGCAATATAAATTAACTTGGAAATGAAACCTGTTTACACTTGTACCTAATAATTGAAGTTTGTTTATATGTCTCATAGAAACTTGGAAATGAAAACTGCACCAAAAACTTTAACCTGTTCACTCACCCGGAAAATGTAGGTCAGATTCAGCATCCGAAGCAAATCTAGTAAAATGCATCCTAAGATGTACCATCCATGCAAGTTTGGTCATTATAGGGCTCATAATATCTTCGAAATGAAACCTGCACCAAACACTTTAACCTGTTCACTCAACCGGAAAATGTAGGTCAGATTCAGCATCCAAAGCAAGTCTGGTAGTATGCATCCTAAGATGTACCATCCATGTAAGTTTGGTCAACATAGGGCTTATAGTTACTCGGAAATGAGACCTACACCAAAAACTGCACCAAAAATGTTAACCTGCACCACAAACATTAATCTGGTCATTCCTTTGCTGAAATTGCAGCATCTGAAACTTTGACTGGTACACTGAAACACACTTTTTTAAATTAGGACATAGAAGTGAAAAAACTTAACCTTTATAAATTCGTAGGTGAGCTAAAAAGGAATTAAATGTAGACCTGTACACTTATACCGAATAATGGACTGTTTTAGTGACCCGCAAAATTAGCGAATTTATCCAGAAAATGACCATTTAATTTTAGAGTAGTAAATTATAAGTGATTTTAGTACTAACTTTTTTTTCATTTTCTTTAACAATATCTGGATTTAATTATAGGTGACTTTTTTAAATTCTAATGATATTAATAATCATCTCTAATAATGCCAAAATTAGATGATCGGTAAATATTCCTACTATGTGGTACCTCAATGGCATCAAGTACAAAAATATTCTACTTTTTATCATCCAATGACAACAGAAGAGAATTATTTTACATGCTTTATATTGTAAATGATAATTAATATAATATACTGTGTAATAATATGATGAACTCATTTCCTTCTTACCCCTCCACTCCTATTATGGTTCTCAGTCCAAGAGGTGAAGCCAACACAATGTCCGAGGCATAGAATTTGGTGTAAAGCTTTAAGGTTTTCTTTGCCACTCCAAGTCCTATCCTAAAATGGTCATCTATATTTCCTGCAAATGTGGCTTCAAAGTCTTCTGTAATTGTAAATTCAATCCAACTCATCATTGAATGCATAAGAATCTTGTAATAGTAGAGAGCAGAATTGACAAATTGGTCCCCTGGTTATTAGAGGCCCCATATCATTAATTTGTTTTTTTTTTAATCTCAGCCAGCTTTTTACCATTTCAGCTCTGTAAAATGTATATGTATAACAGTCAAAAACTATTCCATCTGACTCCGTATCGGAGGGTCTTTAGACTCAGATGATCAAACTTTATCTCGTTAAACTGAATCAACCTTCTTACAAGCAGACATGTATTTAACTACATGTATATAACCTTTTATATGTTGTATCTTCAATGGTACACCTAGTTTGCATATTTAAATTTCTTATAATGAACATCAAACATTTTGTATAGTATGACATGAGTGTAAATCCTGGCCTGAATTTCCAGACTTCACTTTCACACACAGGACATATTTTACAGGAAATCTGCCATCTTGAAACTGTAGACATTATACATTCTGATTTACTTTCATTTAAGGGATCAATGAAATATATAGAAAAATGGGATCAATGAACCGTTTAAACTGTTTCTTTAAGAAAATTCAATCACTGAACAGTAGACATTTTAGAAAAGTTTTATCGGCCTACATAAGGCCAGTACCTGGTTTAGGAACTTTCTTCTCTGGTATATCCTCTTCACTGTACTCTGTTAGAAATCTTTTCTTATTGCTGACCAGACTCTGAAATTGTTCTCTACTTCATACAGTCAAAAATACTACATTGCTATATTCAGTTGTTAATTCCAGACAATACTTGGCTACTTTGGTACGCTAGGAAAAATATACGTATGATTTTACATAAAGTACATGATCTTCTGGTCCCCTGTAAGCCTTAACATTCATATAGCTGCAGGATCTGAATGAATATTAAGTGTATCTTAAAGAATTCAAACACATTTAAGGCCATGGCCTCATTAACTTGATCCTAAATAAGTGGCACCTGTGCATATGAAGTCACTTACGTGATGTCATTGCACTAAAGTTTGCATCCCAATATATCAATGATTACATACACCATATAACCTTGACTTGCAAGATCAAACACATACTCTGTTCATGCAAATCATTTTTTTCTGCTTAATGACGACCATTAATATCATACACAAACCTGGTCTGACGACATCAACAGCTTCATCATGAGGTTTACAACTTTGAGGGCGGAGTCTCGGAAGGGAAGGACGATTAAAACCTTGGGGCGAGTCAGGCCCTGGTCTCGATACTCCCTGTTAGATAAAGCAATGTAATGTCACATGGACCATATAATAGAAGAAACTTAGTGTAGTCTATAAGTACAGGTAAAGATAAGATAAAAGTGGTTTTTGTAATAGGAGGAGAAATGCAATACTTGAGTAGTGGTGATGGAAATGTAATGATAAACTCATAATCATGTAAAAGGAGAGGTAATGTAAAACACTCATGGTGTGTCTACATGAAATAGGAGAAGGCAGTGGTGTTGCCAGTGATTTCAGAGAAGCAGAGCAGTGATGTGTTAATATGGATGAGTTTTTACGTATTCTACTTACTCTAAACCCGTAATTTGTTGTTTTGCTTTAATTCTGGTGTTGTGTGTGATGATTCGACTTCTGGTTCTGTAAAGGTATAACATAGATTTATGTCAGGAATTGATTTGGCAAAAGCTGACACAGTGAAAAAGAAGATACCTTTGGAATAGGACTTGGCCCTTTCTTTTGAGAAAAGTTAACATTTTAAAAAGTTTAGATGGACAGATGTCAATAACAGGAAATCAGAAAATCTCCTTTGAGCTTTCAGCTCAGGTGAGCTAATAACTAGTAATTGTTTCTGTAATACATGTCATGAATGTATAACATACAAGTTTTTTTTTTTAAACTTACTTCAAGACATGATTCAAGGCATGCAGACAGTAAACAAGGCGTATTTCTTCTCCATTTTTATGGCTTCGTTCTGGATAGTATACATCCTGTATAACAGAAGTTATTACATGATCAGGATCGGTGATGCCGATTGGTCCAGACTCCCCTTCCTGAAGTGTACCTCAGAGTGAGTTCACCTCAAAATGAAGGTCTGGCAGGTATTTATTTGGGTTTTCTTTCTTGACCAACAATAGATTTGCCACCATTTTTTTAATCAATAAAATTGTATGTTATGTTTCCTGATAGAGAATTAAACAAACCTGGTATTTATTCAAGACTCGGAAAAGTGAGAACTGGAAGGGAGTTAATGGTGCTGAAAGATATCAAGCATTTTTTCTGATAAACTTATCATAAAATCATCAATCACGTAAGTTTCCTTTTTTATTACGGTACTCGTATCAAGACAAAAATAAAACATTGCGATACACACTAACCTCCATTTCCCAAACTATCAACTTTGCATAGCTTTCTATTTGCATTTTCAACACCTTCTGCAAGCTTGTGTTTTACCTGATGGAAAAGAAATGAATACACATTTTCATTCATTTCAATTATTTAAGATATAGAGAGCATCCCATACAAAGACAAATTTTGAATGTCATCCTTTAGTCCAAAGTAAACTATTTACATGTGTACCAGTGAATATTAAAGTTAATTTTCTCACATAAAGACATTTTAGGTCTTTTTCACTATCAAGAGATTTCATTTTTTCCAAATAACTGTGGTCCTTTGGACTTGTGAATGATCCATGGCCAAGATTCTTCACCTGCAAATAAACAAAAATAAAAACAAACTAACACATGTGCTTTTCCAAATATTGAAGTAAATTTGAGTTGACTGTTTAAGTTAAAATAACAGAGAATCAGAGGAATACAGTTTTTAAGTGTTTTTTTTTTACCTTGATCTCTTCACTTTTCCAGTTTTCTTTGTTACTCAAGCCTTCAGCAAACTTCTCTGACAAGTCTGTTTCAAAATGTACACTGAAGGGATCTAAAAAAAAACAACAACAAATTCATTCCAAACATGCAGTCAATCCAATAACTCCTTAGGGACATTTTTCATCTTGTGTTATTTTCTCCCTTTTACACTTTCAAACATTTTTTGCTGCAAATTTGCCCAGTTTACAAAATCACCCAGTATACAGTATTTAATTTTATTTCAATATTACCTGACTCCTTGACAACATAATCCTCTTTGTCTTCTTCTTTCTCTATGATCTCATCTCCTTCCTCATTATCCTCATTTTCTTCATTTTCTGCTCCACTATTTTCACTTTCTGCTTCACTACTTTCGTTTTCAACCTCTCTTTGTTCTTCCTTTTCCTCTCCATCATCTTTCATCTCTTCCTCCTCCTCCTCATCACTCCTACTGCTTACATCATCCTCTCCATTGATCTCCTCCTCTTCTTCTTGCTCATCCTCATCAGACTCTGCTCGTAGAAACAAAACCTAATATATATCTACATAAGAGGTCACACTGTACCGTAATGATTTTATCACATCCTATTAATTATGGTCCCTGACCTACGATGTTCTGTGATTTTCCGTGGACAGATGCTAAAAGCTGTTGGTAGGCATCAACTTCCTCTTCTGAAGAATCTGACGAGTCTGATTCCTGAATTAAAAAGCGTTTAAAGTTATCAAACTACGTAGGCTCTGTTCCAGTAATATAAAAGATGTACAACAGACCTTAACAAGTGCAACAAATTCAAATTTTCATATTTTAGGTTGAGCAGGTACAACACATTCACTACTTTTAGCTATCAAGTTTGAATTCCCTGCATGACTAATCAAAGGAGCTGGATTAAGCTACTGTATGTCACTTTTTATTTGCATGATTTGTGAGAACTTGATTTTTTACAAGACTGGTTGCAAAAAATTCTTTCTAATATTTATTTGTCTTTAAGGTTACATACAACAGCATGCAATATTCAGTTATTCATAGAAAATTTATCTTGCTAATAAAGGTTTATTGACCATTATGCAGAAATAATGTTCCCAAAAAATTTAGTATTTCAGTTCCAGTTCTCACAAATTTGCTTTATATATAAAATAGACAAAAATGCACTAGTATGTGACTTGTGATATTGACATTAAATTTTGCTGTTTTTACTGCTTTAACACTTAAGATGTATTTCCATTGTGCAACTATATACCATATTTCATGTGGTAATTATATGCCTGGATGTGAGACTTCATTTTGTGCCAAATTATTAACTCTCATGATTTATCATGATAACCAGTGTTGGTCTTCTTTATTTCATTCAAGACGTAATTTTTTGGTCACAAAATATCTTTAGTACATAGCCCCATTTTTTTTTTAGAACTTTTGATATCTATTGTTCTGAAAGAGACAGGTCTTGGAAAGCAATTAACAATTTTCTAAACAGTTCAGATGCAGACTAGCACTAGCTCCTGAATACTACCTGTATCTATGTAGGTTATTCAAGCTAAGTAGCTAAATGTAGTGAATGTGCTCAACCTGACAAGATATGATTTTTAGAAATTTAGACCAGAAGCTCGGCCCTATAAGTAAATATGTACTAAGTATCTAGCATTTACCTGTAGCTTATGATCTTCAACATCAGCCATCTTTGTAAACTGTGCTCTTGAACCAATTCTATAAACAGAAAGTAGACAAAAACTAGAGGTACTGTGTGCAATGAGCTTACTAAATGATACCCCCCGCCTCCCATATGGTTATAATTGATGACAAAGTCCATGTTTTGCTGTGGCCGGGAAACCCAATATATGTGTCGGATCAAAAAGTAAAATAGGAGGTCACAATGGAAATATGTAATAAAGATTTTGTGAAAGTTTCATTAAATTTCACTAAATGGTATAGGAGGAGTTGCGGATAAGAGATGGGTACCCCAAAGCGTAACAGACAGATGGACGGACAGCTGGACGGACGGACATACCGATTACAGTATCCCCTCCCACTTTTCAAGCCTGGGGTATAATAAGAAATTACAATACAGATGATGTGTGAACCCATTTTATTTTAAATGCCCACTAAAATAACTTTTTTATTGTAAAATCAAGAAATTGTCTCATATGACTGAATGTTTTCCAATTCAATGTATCGAATAAATGCTTTTTTTTTTTTATCATTTTGATCATTTTAAGAAACCCTTTATAGAACAATCAGTACTAAGTGTATAAAAAGATATAACTAAATGATGAAAAAGAGTTTCTGCTTTATAAATATATTGTATTTTAAAGCTTTGCCTCTATTTACCAAAAAATAAGAACAAATAATAATTAACAATAGCAAAATTCTATCTACCCAATTGTTTTCAGTGTGTATATAGAAAAAAAAAACAAAAACATGCATCCATATTTTTTGGTCATGGGCCACATGTACTTGGGTCTTGGATCATTAATACATTATAAGTACAGTGCAAGTTCTTAGAACAATATCTGGGCGAAGATAAAATCAAGATTGTGCACACTGATCCAAATGATTTTTTCTGCAATCACCTCTTGACCCACAATCCTCTGCACATTGCATCTCACGGCAAACTGTGTTCTTGTGGTAACAACAAAAGTTCCACCAAAACAAACTCACAATGATTCAATACTTGATATCGTGATTACTCAACTTAGAGGAACTATTTTGCGATGGAAGTAGGAAACGTCTGTTGGATGGGGGCAAATGTGCATACAATGCAAGATTGGTCGGTAGAGTTTATAAGGACAGATAAGTAAAAAATCCTGGTGGAATACCTTGCTTAAAAATTGCTGAACCAGCCTGATTAATTTTTTAGACAAGCTAATCCTAAAATATTACATTTTAACAATTTTTTTAAATAAGCGGGCTCTTCTCATTAAATTTTCATAGAAAATCGTCACATTTTAAAGCTGATAAAATATTTTAAACTTTACTTATTTGGCAATCTACTATTTGGAGTCAAACTCTTGAAATGCATTGTACTTTCAGCATTAAATTGTTCGAATCATTTGATTGTTACTACTGTAAACAATGTAATGTGCCCCCAAAATCTAGAGCTTTCTCAACTCCCCCACAAAAGAGTCGTAGTAAGAAACCCTGACCCTGGGGCCATAAAATTCACAAATCTGGAAGAGATACTCTTGCTCACCATAACTATGTGCTTAGTTAGATAATTGCCAGATATTCGTGATATTAGGTATTGATATTGCAGATAATTAGCAGATGACTTTTTTTTTTTTTACTAAAATTAGTATTCTTTAGACTTTTATATTCATCTCTAAAAACCATGCAATGACCTGGCTTGTTTAGTTTTTAGTTGGATGGCAGTAACTTCAAAACAAGCAAGTTTATTGGTCTGTAGAGTTGATTATGAACGGTTGATAGATCAACAAAATAGCTATAGGAATATTTAAAAAATATGTCTAGAATTAGGTATATGTAATTGATTGGCCAATGCTGGAAAGTGGAGAAATTCTCCTCAACAGTTCGCAGAAAATTTTGTGCAGGATCTTAAAGTTATGGTTAAAGACTAAAATATAAATAAACCATAATGCTACAGTTCTGCAGTTAGAGATTATACTGGACCTGCAAATAAGTCGAAAATACAATAAGCCATGACATGTGCTCTCGTCCTAAAGGTCGTACCCTAATATCCCTTCAACATATAAAAATTTTTAACTATTGAATATGTAAACGTATTCTTTTAACACATTCAGTAGGTATACATATTAAAAAACCAAAATCCAGGGTGAGGCATTCTGTTTATATAGTATACAGGTATACATATTTTAATCTTTATTAATTATAAACCTCGACATGCTCTTACCCATGGCCATTGTTGAGAGGATCGATTTCGCCATATTCTTTTATTTCCTTTCTTTCCCGCTTAGATAATTGAGAATGTTTTGATTTTGATTTTCTTTTCAGGTGTCCTTTTCCATGCTTTCTCGGTGCCATATTGACGCATTGCTAGTTTTGCAAGTGGTGAGCCAATGAATGCGGGTGGGTACGACCCCATTCCTTGTTCGACCCGCGTGGTTTCGACCCTTTTCCTTGTTCGACCCGCGTGGTTTTGACCCGAGTGGTTTCTTTCCGAGGCAATATTAATTATAACAATGTCGATAGTTTAAAAACAATTTTTGGGGTCTAATTCAAAATATTCAGATTTTTTTAACCGATCGTGACTGTTTATCATTAAAAATATTGCTAAATAATTATGTTTATTTAAACCATTTAATATACATGTATAGACCATAAATTCGAATATTATCCCACAAAGGGCTGATTAGTTTTTAAGGAACAATGTTCAAATATAAATTATTTATATATTTCAAATGAAATTAATTGCATCCTTGTCCTAAAAACAATCTCAAGTTTACTATTGACTTCAATGTTGACAACCAATAATTGACACGTATCCCTCCCTGAAGCCATACAGCTACCGTGTAACCATGTGTATAACTAATGTATACACCATACCTTATAGTGTGAACCTCTCTATTTACCTGTATGTATATAATTATAAGGAGGTCGAAACCACTTGGGTCGTTACCACGCGGGTCGAACACGGAATCGGGTCGTAACCACTCGACACCGAGCCGATGAGGTAATAACACACGAATGAACACCGATCCCGATGTTAAATGTGCTGAGTGGACCCCCCCCAAATCGTGGTTTGCGATGCTATAATATTGTAATCTGGAAAAAAAATATTGCAAATAATTAAACCCTCGTGGGTTGTTATGATTTCTTAGCTTTTTGTTTTCCTGAAGTTAGAATATACAGGTGCGAAAAATATCTCTCTGACTGCCAACTGCTGACTGCTTACTGCCAACTGTCAGCTGCTTACTGCCAACTGCCACACATATTTGAATAAATTTTATTTTCATATTGATATTTATGTAAATTAAAAAAAAAAAGGCGCGGATCTATAGGACATTTTTTCCAAGGGGGTTACTCTGGTAAAAAAAAAAATCCAACCCAGAAATTTCTTGACAAGATAAAAATACGTAAATACCTTTCCTAAATGTGAAAATTTATTTCAGCCGGGGAGAGGGGGTTCTTATGCGTCATACCTTCATGGGTATGACATTTTTCATACCAACTTAACACGAATCCACATTTTCGGTTGGGGAGGGGGGGGTTCTAAGGTCCCTTTTAGTTGATTGATTTTATACATTAAATAACTTTTAGTTGGTTTAGTTTGTGCATTAAATAACTTTACAAATTTTAGAGGGGTGTTCCGGACCCCTCTCTCTAGATCTATGCATGTAAAACATATTTTATTTGTACAAACAAAGAGATATAAATGTTTGATCGGCGTTTTGTAAGTGGAGGGTCCAAGGTCAGTTATACCGATTCATTCATTCATTCATTCATTCTTTATTTCCACTATTACAGTGATTAATGAAAATTGAACATACACAGAAAAAAGGATATCACATATGAGATAAACAATAAATTGCATGCAAACACCTCATAATATATATAGAAAAAATATATATATGTATATATTTACAATGTTTTAGATCACAAAATCATTTGGGATCATTACTTCACACACATGTATTATATATATATGTCCTCGCTTGAAAGAAAAAATCTATAAATGAATTTTGAGAATAAGAAATAAAGGAGCTGGAAGCGTCCCTCATTGGCAGATTTGCAGTGCGGAAAGATTGCGCTTATAAAAGGCACACGCATCAACAACGCAGCGAAAGTTTCGTAACTGGAAGTTTCTTAGGTAGAAGGCGGATATAATGGTGTTCGGCTTACGGCCTAGAAGAATTAAATACAGCTCATCATCAGTAAGGGCACACAATTCAACACACAGGTTAATGTCAAAATAGTTAATTACATCCTCCCACCACTGATTGCGTATATCATATGTGATACGACACGTACAGGATGCATGGTTAAATAGATCAACGTACAGAGATCCACAAAGGGGACAAATTTCTGTAGTTTCTCGAGGAGATTCGGAGACTAATTTGCAAATGAATTTGCACAACGAAATCTCATTACAATTTTGGGGTAGTCGCCAGAATAAAGCAGGATTTCCATCCTGAAATATTTTCCGGAAACGGTCGAATCCAGGATCATCTGAAACACGTGTGTCTCTCCGCAGCTTATTATATCGAAAAGTTGCAGATCTCACAATTTGTTTCCAGGCAGGCTTTGAAGGGAATGAGGCACCTGTAAGCCACTCACTCACATACTGGCAAAGGTCGTAAGTACACAAAAGAATCAGAATATCCGGAATAAAACCTAGCTGTTTATGAGCGATCCCTGCCAAGTAAGCAAACAGTCTAGTTAAGAAGATTTTCTTTGACAGAGTTTTGTATTCCAGGCGACACAGACGACCAAAAAATAGAAGCTTCCTTGCATCAATCTCGGCTTGTATTGGAAGAACTTCAAAAAGGCTTTCACATATGTCAGACCTTGTTTTTGTAGGTAGATTCTGGGCGTTTTTAACCACAAGATGCTGGAAGACATTCAGGCGATGTAAATCATTTGAGGCCATGCCATTCCATAGTTCACATCCATAGAGTACCGATGGTAGCACAATTGATTTGTAGAGATGAGAGAGTGTTAAAGGGTTCAGGTATCGAGATCCAATATCATTCAGGGCGAAATACGAGTTTTTCCCCTTTTTAAATGCCCCCCCCCCCCGATCTATGCATGTGAAACATAACAGGGACGTAGCAACGGGGGGGGGGGGGGGGGGGCAGGGGGGCCTGCCCCCCCCCACTTTTTTTCCCCCAACATTACCGTTACTGTATATTGAAAGGATGGTTGCCCCACCCCACTTCTTACCATAGTATAATGATATCAAGGATATGTAGTATTGTGTGGAAAATAATTGGAAGTGAAAGGTAGTTGGCCTTAAAATAAATTTAGCCACCTACCCCCCCCCCCCCCCCCCCCCCCCCTACGAAATAGGATTTTCGAGATTGGGCTATTTCCTTTTTTTTTTTTTTTGCTTGTCAACTTTTTCAGGTAAGTAAAAAAAGTTTTCTCTGGTTGCCCCCCCCCCCCACTTTCAAAAACGATGCTACGTGTCTGCATTATAACACACAGAGATATACATCTTTAATTTGAGGAAATTTTTAACTATAGAATATAATGGAAAACGGAAATTTATTTTCAAAACATCTTTCTCTGCGAAAGGACAAATCTTTTTTATTATTATTCTCTCTTCAAAGGTTTTGTTGTCCCCGGGGGAAAGGGGTGGGGCTTCTTCAAAGATTAAAAGCAGAAAATAGTCATTTTATTACCTATTTCAAATGGGAAAACAAATAAAAAAAATTAACAATGTACTTTATCAACCGCATATTTTGAATATACATAAGATAAAACATATTGGTCATTTCATTCAATTCAATTTTACCGGGTGACCCCCTTGGAAAAAATATCCTGGATCCGTGCCTTTTTTTCCTTTTTTGTGAAAATTCATGTAAATATCAATACAAATATAAAATTTATTCAAATATGTGTGGCAGTTGGCAGTAAGCAGCTGACAGTTGGCAGTAAGCAGTCAGCAGTTGGCAGTAAGCAGTTGGCTGTCGTATATGGCATTCCATACTCTGACCGAATTAAGTCAGGTTTTACAATTAGTAAGAAAAAAACATACAAAAAAAATAATAAAATTTTTTTTTTGGCATATTTCGGTCATATTTCAATATCCAAACCTGTGTCAAGAAGAGTAACTTTTTACCAATTCACTGTACGAATTTGTAGGGAGTGCTTTGTCCTTACTCCTTATATCGTATCTACTTTAAAATTTTTCTTTTTATAAGTTTTGAACAGTTGAACATATAAATACTTTTGCATCTTTTCATCATACATGACCAAAAACTGTCTTTCTACAGAGTCCTAGCTCCTGAACTTCTCTGACAGCTTTCGCATAACCATTAGCCCGTTCTATAATTTAAGAACTCAACATGATTGAGATTCTCTTGTAAATGCACAATAAAGTTCATGAATTTCAAATTTTCAATTTTCACTCTGTGGTGGTAATTTGGAGGCAAGATGTTTTGCAACAACAAAAACAAAAATGATTCCAGCCAGGATCATGAAACAGACTTAGACTTAAACTTGTCAAATTTTTAATTGCCTGTAAAATATGTTAATTCATTATTTAACGAATCCTTAATTTTGCAAATAACAACACTTAAATGTAAAGCAATATTAAAATACAATTTAATTTTTGTCAACTTAACTTTATCAAAATTCTATTACAACATGAATACTTTGACTAAAGATGTTTCATGATCCTGAGGTCATAACTTCTTTTATTTTTTCCAGTATTAGTCTGTCGTATTTTGGGAACATGATCAACGGTGCCCTAGCTGCATGTATATATGTGCAATAATAATATAATTATTGGGAGTGTCCTAGATGTGTAATTATGTTTTAGAACTTCAATTCTGAAAGGTCTATCTTTACCTTTACCTAATTTCAAAAATCGACTCACTGTCTGGGTACATATGTTATAATTGAAAATAAATACATTAGCTGTTTTTTTTTTTTTAAACTATTCGTATTTTTCAAAGAAATCAAAAACACGGCACAAACTTGGGATAAAATTCAGAGATCAGCCAAAAAATGTAATTAGCTAAATTTGTACCAAAAGTAATTGTCTAAATATAAATATATGTTATACATGATTAATTAATTTCATGTGTCAGAGGAAAAGAGTGTGACACTTAAACTACGTAGTATATCTCTTTTTAAAAAGTAATATCTTTTAATCTTCACCTTTCTCTTAAGTACAAGTCCACATAAAAATCAGACAAAACTGTAAAAAAGTGATACATGAAGGTTTTCAGAATTTGATGATTTTCCACTCATAGATTTAATTTGAAGTATGAACAATGTATGTAAAATGAAAAATGTTTTGAGTCATGGTAACCATGGAAACCCGGCCAAAGAAATTTCCTTAGCAACCGGCAGATTTTTCAGTGTTGAAGGACAAAAAATCACCTATATTTGAGGCTTAAAATAACACGTAAATACCATGAGAATTATTCTTACTTATGGCTGTAATAAAGATACACATTTATTGTGTTCTAATAATGTAATAAAAAATATTTAGGTCTTAAGTCTGTTCTGTGGTAGACGTTAGAAGGTACACATGTTTTACAAGTTTTGCTGATTCAGCATTTTTCGTGATTTTGGCAATATTCAAGGCCAAATTTTAAAAATGGCCAGATTAATACAGTTGTTGCATGTATCTCACATAAAAGCAGAGGTATTCCTCTTTAAGAATTTGAAGTCAAACCCATGGGCTCTTTTGAAAATCGAATCTGTTGCCTAGCAACAAAAATGGGCTTTTTGATGCATAAAATGAGAAACAATGTAAAAAGTTTACAGAAAAATCAAATGAACGGTTCTATATGATAAACGAGATACAAATTTTAAAATGGTATGATTAAATTCGGTCTCACTAGCACATAATTGAATATTGCATAATTCTTTATCTCCATAGCAACGGCAGGTTCTCCATAGCAACAAGGCAAAGAAAGGTAATTTTGGCGTGTATTCGTGTAATCTTATTAAGGCTTTTTCAAATTAAGTCAGAAAAATGTGATTGAGCAAAACTGACAATGAACTGTTGGTCAATCTTAGTTTTTTTTTCGTCTTTAATCAACACATGGCAACGATTCCCAGTGCATGGCAACCAATGTACCCTATGCCTCCTGTAAAGAGATTTGACTTTTGGATCAGTGTTCATCATGGAAATGAATATTAAATTAATGTGTTGATGATTGTATTTGTGGAGAGTGCTGAAAAAATATATGAAATGTTCCATCAATTGTTGTCATGGCAACAACTACATGTGAGTGAATTTAAAATGGGGCGAGTTCAAAAAACACAGTATAAATTCTTAAACAGATCTGTGACTGGGCGAATTTAAAAGTGGGCAAAATTTCTTGTATGTGTGAACGGGCGAAAATCAGATGATACCAAATTAAGGATGTTTTCCATAGATAATGTTTTAATGTAACTTTTAAAATATTGTGGATTAGATTCAAGACACTCACAGTGCATTGTTTCAATGGCTGCATTTTATTTCCGGAGCTGTTTTCATTTCCGATATTTTAAAGTTTTCATCTATGACATTTTTCAAGCAGTACTTTTCTGCAATGAAAGTAGCAAGGATTTAAGACTTAACTCATGAAAAATATTACAGAATAAATCATGAATAAATCATTGAAATCCAAAATAATGAGTTTTGCAATTGACTTTGGGTTATGTTTTAAACCAAAGACCATGACATGGGGGGGGGGGGGTGTTAGGTTCGATATTCAGTACCAATTTTTTTCCAAACAGCACCACTTTGAATTCCTAATTTTAAACCTATTTTGCAACGTGTCTGTGAAAAGTGGGGGACTAAACCTACGCAACAATGTTCAATGTCTATACCAGGAAAAGGCTAAGCCCCTAGCACCCCCCCCCCCCGGTTCCGACGCCTATGTAGTTTGGTAACTTTATAACCAAAGACAGAGTAGGGGAATAAAAAAAATGCATTTCAACCACTCTAAGTAATATTCAGAATTACTCTGTAGTGTCCCCACCCCACAAGAACCCCTGACCCTCAGGTCCACACATTTCACAATTCTTGCTCATCATAAATGTTTGATTAACATCATGGAGTGGATTTCCATGAAATAATTCATTTTTAGTATATAGTCAAGGACACCCCTCCCCAACCCCAGCCCTCTATGATACCCCTGCTCCGGGGGGCTTGGAATTCACAATTCTGGAAGAACGATCATAGCTATACCATAACTATATGTCTGTAGTCAGTTTGTTAAATACCTGGGAGTTGTTCTTTTCTAAATATTCAAGATAAATTTGGCCTATTTGCTTAAAATCAAAAAAAGTTTAAGACTTTAAAATACTTTTCTTGCTTATTAAATTTTCAATGCCAGAAAAATCACTTTTTATTAGTGCAGAAAGGTCAAATAATTGATTTGCGAAGCAATTTGAAACTTTTTCTTAGTCATAATTTTTAAGTGTCTTTTTTTAAACAAACTTAAAGTTCATTTTGTTTCATGCTTTATTTGGATAAAAATTTGATTTTTAATTAAGACACAAATTTCAGTGCAAAAAGGTCATATCAAATGTACTGTAGCGCCAAAAGAAGCGTATTGATACCCATTTTTTGCTTTGAATTTTAATTAAGCTATGTATGTAGAAACTAAAAATATACTTGGCAAAAAAGTTTAAGACTTTAGATATCAGGATCGAACGTCGTTAATTAATTTTATCCAGGAGCAGAGAAGAAGATTTTCAAAGAAACAATGTATTTTCACTATATAATCTATTTAGCCCCGCCCTAGCATATAGAACCCCTGACCCTGGGGCAAAGAATTTTTCTATTTTGGTACAGTGTAGAGGACTCAATGCTTATTACAATCATTCCAACAATTTGACTGCTTGATGTCCAGAAGTAAAGAAGATTTTTAAAGACTGCATTAATTTTAGTGGTTTTGGTCCCACCCCTCAGGCCCCAGAGACCCTGAAATTCACAATTTTGTGTTCCTCTTTTACCCATAGATGGGTTATTTCAAATTTGGTTGAAATTGGTTCAATGGTTCCAGAGAAGAATCTAACAATGTTCAAATGTTTACGACCGCCGAATGACGTACGACGACGAACGAACAGAGATAGCAATAGGTCACCTGAAAGACTCAGGTGACCCGAAATTCTCAGAGGCACATCTCCCTTTTAAAGTGCAGTTTTAAGTTTGAACTCAGATATGCAAGGATGGAAATTAAAAGGCATAGAGAAACCACTTTTGGTAAATACAGACCCTTAGTAATTTCGGGGATGGGGTGGGGTGGGGGTTACAACCATATATTTTCAGTTTGGGCACTATCAACAACCGAAAATTCCTTGGCAAACAAACCAAAAAATAAAAGATCGTCAGATATTATTATTATTATTGAGGGGACACATTTATATTGTTGTGAAGTTTTCAATAGTATGCTATTGCTAAGTATCGGCATAATAGCCCCCCCCCCTCCCCGCTTCTTACACGGACTTAGAAAAAACAATCATCATTGAAGGAATTCTCAAAAGAAAGTAGAATGTTTTTAATGCAAAGACATCACAATTACGCCTGTACATGTAGCACAGGGAAAGATATTAATAGAAGTGGTATTGCTACTTGTATAAGTATGTATTGAATTATAAATATGTTTTTATTTTTTTAACATGAAATAAATTTATCTAAAATTTTATTTCCAGCTGTTTGGCAAGCAAAAAAAATTGTCAGAAAGGGATCCTGCAGATATCCAAGAAATACAAAAAATGTCGGAAAGGAAATAAAATGATCGGAATTGAAATTTTAAGCATGTCGGAAATCCTATGCAAAATACTGGAAATTAAATGCAGTGAAAGAAAACATGAATATGAAATGAGCAAGCACACAAAATTGTGTGCACCTAATAAAACCCATAACCCTGGTAATGTTTATCTAGCATATATTGTGTTCATTTGAGATAATTTCCATTTTTCAAAAGATAAGATATTTGTAAGCTTGTATCTTTAACTTGTTGTTAGGAAGCTGACACTTATTCAGTTCACAAGGAATCTGTTGTAGCTCTGGAGCTTCAAACGCTATTACCCAGAGAACAGGCCTATAGCAACGCGTATCAAAGTATTGGGAGCAACCTCCAACATCGCTCACCTGAGCACATGGGCTAGGTAAAAACAAATCAGCTCAGCACTCAAAAGTTTACTTGGGGAAAGGAGGGGGGTGGACTTGAATTGTATACTTCTTGCCACCATATCAATATAAATTACTGGTATTCATGTAAAAACTTTGGGCCAGGATAGATGAAACTTATGTAGAAGCATCCTCAGGTAGTGTACATTCAAGTTTATTCAAATCATGACCCCCGATGGTAGGGTGGGGCCACAATGGACGACCAACGTTTTACATAGGAATATATAGGAAAAATCTTCTTAATAACAGGAAAGCCATGATTGGTCATGTTTATATGGAAGCATCCTCAGGTAGTGTAGATTCAAGTTTGTTCAAATCATGACCCCCGGGGGTACAGCCACAATGGATGATCAAAGTTTTACATAGGAATATATAGGAAAAATATATAAAAATCTTGATTGGTCTTGTTCAAATGTTAGCATCCTCAGGTAGTTTAGATAAAGATTTGTTAAAATCATGACCCCCAGGATTGGGTGGGACCACAAAAGTACATAACTTATTTGGAATAAAGCCACAGTTAGTCAAAAATATGTAAGCACCCTTAGTTAGTGTAGATTCAAGTATGCATAGATTCAAGTTTGTTCAAATTACCCCCCCCCCCCCCTCTTTTAGGATCAGGACCACTTAGGCATTTACTGAATTGATTTTTCCTAGCCACAGTGCTCAGGAGAGCGATGTGGCCCATGGGCCCCGTGTTACAAGGATGAGTTCGATGTCAATTATTTAGTTTTTGTTGCATAATATTTCCATTTTAAGATATGAACTAACCGGATACATGAAGACGCCCCTCTGACCATCGTTTGCATAATTTTTTAAATATGTTTGCACTACATTATAATGCAAATCTCACCAAACAACATACAAAAATAAAGTTTCTACTTGTGTGACTAGCCATGTTTTAAATTCATTTGTATTTGATCTAGCTTTGGAGATCTTGCAATATTTCTTTCAGATGGTGTAAACTTCAATTTTACGTAAATAACCGTAACTGACTGCGATGCGACTTTTCTTATTTTGATTTATTTTAATGTGCCGCGTCGCCCTCATGGAGCAGTGGTTAGAGCGTCTTCTCTAGAGTCACGAAGTAAGGAGCTGATCCTTACGTCGCGGGTTCGAATCCCACTGTGGGATGCAGTAGGTGCTACCTTTGAGCTACCACGAACGGTTCTTTTTGAGAAAAAAAACCTCTCCAATCTATGACAAGTATCAATAGAATAATTAAAACCTGATCTTCCTATTCAATTGGAAATATCATTGGAAATGTTTCCATAGTGACGTTATTCATTTTATTTATCTATTTAATTTCATGAGGAATTAATTCATACATTGTAATACTTTCTGAGAAATCTGTGACGAGTGCCTAATCTTTCAATATTATGAATAACGACTACAGAGTATCCCATACTGAAAATGTAACATTGTTTACTATGTGCTAGAAATAGTTGATATGGATTAAATGAGTTTAAAAATCAACATAATTTTTTTCTTCATGACGTGATTTAGACAAAGATTTACAGGTAACATGAATATGCGTCAAACTTTCTTTGTGTCGTTCCTAGGGGAGTGGTGCTGTTGCTATGGAAATAAGTCATTGAACAATATCTAATAACTTGATAAAACATTTTAAAGTCTTTCCGAACTATCACCATGCAATTATCAGCATATTACTTGAATATCCAATTCCACGACAAATAATACAATCCCAAAGTCAAATCTGTTTTACAGGAGACATAGGAACTTTGGTTGTCATGTACATGGAATCCTTGCCATATGGGTTGATTAAGTACCAAAAAAAAAAAAAAAAAAAAAAATAACAATAATAAAACCAACATTTCATTGTCAATTTTGCTCAACCGGATTTTTCTGACTTATTTTGAATAAGCCTTAATAAGATTACACGAATACACGCCAAAATTACCTTTCTTTGCCTTGTTGCTATGGAGAACCCGCCGTTGCTATGGAGATAAAGAATTATGCAATATTCAATTATGTGCTAGGGAGACCGAATTTAATTATAGTATTTTAAAATTTGTGTCTCGTTTATCATAAATGACCGTTCATTTGATTTTTCTGTTAACGTTTTACATTGTTTCTCATTTTATGCATCAAAAAGCCCATTTTTGTTGCTAGGCAACAGATTCGATTTTCAAAAGAGCCCATGGATTTGACTTCAAATTCTAAAAGAGAAATACCTCTGCTTTTATGTGAGATACATGCAACAACTGTACTAATCTGGCCATTTTTAAAATTTGGCCTTGAATATTGCCAAAATCACGAAAAATGCTGAATCAGCAAAACTTGTAAAACATGTGTACCTTCCAATGTCTACCACAGAACTGACTTAAGACCTAAATATTTTTTATTACATAATTAGAACACAATAAATGTGTATCTTTATTACACCCATAAGTAAGAATAATTCTCATGATATTTACGTGTTATTTTAAGCCTCAAAGATAGGTGATTTTTTGTCCTTCAACAATGAAAAATCCACCGGTTGCTAAGGAAATTTCTTTGGCCGGGTTTCCATGGTTACCATGACGCAAAACATTTTTCATTTTACATACATTGTTCATACTTCAAAATAAATCTATGAGTGAAAAATCATCAAATTCTGAGAACCCTCATATATCACCTTTTGTCTGATTTTTATGTGGACTGGTACTTAATTATATAATCAATGTATGTGTTCCCATGATAATTGAATATTTGAGTGGGTTCCAACATATTTGACCTCTTCAGGCACGTAGCATCGTTTTTGAAAGTGGGGGGGGGGCAGCCAGAGATTTTTTTTTACTTTCTTGTAAAAGTTATAAAGCAAAAAAAAAAAAAAAAAAAAGATAAGAAAGAATAGAAAATTGCCCAAACTCGAAAATTCTATTTCGTGGGGGGGGGGGCAATCTTTTCCAAAGCCAACTTTCTTTCATTTCCATTTTTTTTTTTGCATACAATACTACATTTCTTTGTTATTACTATTCTGTTGTAAGAAGTGGGGGGGGGGCACCAACCTTTCAATAAACATAAAAGGGGCAGCCCCACCCCCTGTTACTATGACCCTGCTCTTGATCTAACTTTTTATTGTTTCAATTTTGATCCCATGACCTTATAATTTAACCTACTTTTGAAAAAAACTTTAACCTTAGCCATAATCTTTAAATGGATGGAGCTTACTACATGTAGTAATTTCATATTTCTCAGGTGTTTTCGTATGACAAGTTCTTCCCATGAGAAGGTACAATTTTGACCTATATTTACCTTGTAAATTGACGTACTTTTGAAAAACCATAACCTTGGTAATAACTTTTCAATAGCTTTTAGGAGGGCTTTCTCTCCTATTTTAGAAAAAATTATTTTGTGCCTAGCTCATGCTCTGTCCCAGAGACCTGAGAGCAACTTAAACCAAAATTTCAGATGAGCGGCAGCTTATGAATTAACTTTGAAAATTAACAAAATTTTCATGATGACTTTTATATTTGAGGCCTAACCATACTTGCAATTTTTATGCGCCCGGATCGATAAATCTAGGGCATATATTGTGTTTGTCCTGTCTGTCTGTCTGTTGTCAACTTTAACCTTCGCTATGACTTTTGAACCGTGAGAGATAGAGACTTCATATTTGGTATAAATACTCCACTAATCAAGCTCTTTTAATGAAAACATGATCAATGAACATGCGACCTCGACTGTGACCTTTATGCTAAAAACAGCTTTTCTCGAACTTTCACCGGTATGGACTTTGTGATCTCGACTGTGACTTTTATGCTAAAAATAGCTTTTTCTAACTTTTGAACTTTAAGAGATATTGAGACTTCATATAAATCATATTTGGTATGCAATGCATGCTCCACTAATTAAGTTCTTTCAAATGACACCAAGGTCAATGACCTTGTGACCTTGACTGCAACCTATATGCTAAGAATAGCTTTTTTGAACTTTGTTGCCATTGGGTGCATATTGTTTCACAAACACATCTTGTTATAATATGTTTCTAAAATCAAAACAAATTGAGATGTATTTGAAAATCTAAATTTAAATTGTTCTCGTTCTCAGTTTACCACTCCTTTTGTCATGTTTGCCCTTACTTACTTGTTGTGGAGAAAAATAAAGATAACATACAACAGTTTTGTTGTAAACACAAATTTTACTAATGAATGGAACAGTTTGAATTAATTAATATGAATTCTCAAATGATGGAGACATAAACAAACTTCCAATTCAATATGTTTTTAAAACTGTCATCACTGCAGCATCATCAGCATGGGAAAATAATATTTTAACAGTATCGATAGTCAACTTTATATCTTTTAATCCTATTTTTTATCAGATTTGTCTTTTTTGAAATCCTCAGGTGAAAATCCGATTAGAGCGAGGGTCTGGTTAGGATGGAGGATCATCATTGCTATGGTCCCTCCGAGTAAGCCGAACAACAAAGTCAGGGCCGAACCTTTCTTCCCCCTCTCCACCATGCTGAATCCTATACCAGCCGCTCCTATTGACGACCCTCCTACAATTGTTATTTTCCTCTGCAGTTCTTTATCAGTCCTTAATCTTTCTACCAGGGCTGCTGAGTGTGCTTTTCCGATGGCAATTTTATCCTTGACATCCTCAATTCTGTCCCACTGTGGTTCCATGAATTCTTCAAATGAAATTCTTGCAGTGTTAACATAGCCTCTTAGAGTTTCATATTTCTCCTCTTTTAAACAGTAAGAGTTTTTCTGTTCTGGATTGTTATATAAGGATATATCTGCTACCCTGACCAAGTTTTTCTCTTTTTTGTCTTCTCCAGATCCAGCATAGACAATACCGGTTGCTGTCAGCAAAGGGACGGCACACAACAACTTCCCTGCCCTCTTGGAGAGATAGGAGCTCCCATTTACAATGTCTCCATCAAACTTTGGAGTAGATCGTGAAAACGAAACCCAGCTCTGTCTACATAGACGGTACACCTTGGCCATGTTAAATCTTGAGGTCACTTACAAATGGATCGGGTTCGAAGTCTGAAATCGAATGTGGTAAAATTAGTACTTAATACAGAGTAACATAGCATATTTGAAGGATCCAAACCAATATTATACGACACATAGGATTCTTATTAGCATCATTTTAATTGCACTTCTTCGATGAAAATTGTTAGTATTTGCTTTAACAGTCTGTCCACTATCCAGACTAAGAAAAAAGACAGGGATGTTCAAGGGTATTAATAAATACCCTTTTAAACATTAAGTGATAAAAAAACCATTCTATGTTCATTTGTTTTTCATGCAGTCACTAAGTCAAACAAGTTACTCTCTTATATGCTTTTAAGCACTGTTTAGTAGTATGTACATAGTTTACGTAGTTGACCATCACGGCTGGATTACATTCTATGCTTGTTTTACCAGTATCTTTTATGACGTCATATTCTTCCGGCGTGGGGTCGGCCATCTTGAATATCATAAATGGGTGGCATTTAGAGAGAGTGAAAAGCCAAAAATTTTGTTGCATATCATGTAAGTACACATTCAGTAGTTTGCAAACATATACATCTTTAATAGGATTTCGATTCTACCGCAATTAAGATTGATGAAATTTACAAGTGCGAAGGTAGTTCACATGTTTATGTGCGCGCCTTTGTGCTGAGAAAACGCATGAGGCATCGTTTAGCAGGTACATATACTTGCACTCGAATTTTCGATATATTTTCGATTTATATTGCCGCTTTTTCATTTTTATGTCGTTTGTTGAAACTCTGTACCAGCTATTACAGCCACTGGACCATGGTTTCACTTCATGGTGAATTCCTATACGATGCGTGTGCTACACTACACAATCATGCTTCGTATCAGCCTAGAGTGACATGAGTCTCCCGGTGGAAGAGGAATGTACAGGGAACCTTTATTTGCGATTTTCATTCTTGAGGGAAACCGTTGATAATAAGATTTCGTATGAAACATGTGCTTTGTTTTTCAGATAGATCAGCAAATCGACCGTTACCATGCCGACAAAAATATTTATAGGTAACCTGGGAAGTAACTGCCGTTCAGAAGATCTCCGTGAATTATTTGAAAAATATGGAAAAGTAACAGAATGCGATGTCCTAAAAAATTTTGGTTTTGTGGTATGTCCGCTATTCAGAAAATGGGAATTGAATAGGGCTGGCAAAAAAGATGTAAAATTGAATAAGTTTTAGTGGTCATATTCATCTAACCAATGAATGTGAACACAATGATTTTGATAATTGTAAAACATGTGCTCTTATTTTAAAATTGAGCACAGAACATTTTTAAATTACAAGCTAGAAGGAATATTAACGCCAGCCCTACAGAATATTGCCAGAATGTTTGTGTTATGTCGTCGATATTATATTTCATCTTGCATCATCTTTAATACCGTTAGTATTCTGCGATGCACCTTCTCCGAAATATAACTGCTGCAAACACGATTCTTATTTCTCTTGCTTGGATTTTAACAACATTGTGCAAATAGCGAAATAAATGAATTAATTTTTATTGAGGCGAACCGTTTCATCTTACACGACTTTTTACGCATTTAACCCTTCAATAAAGTTTATTAGTCTCTTTAATAAAATACATTGTAAGAATAGATAAAGTTCAGTTAACTCTCTGTAGATCTCATGTATACTGTAGATATAAATCCATCTGCACTTTTAACTGAAATTCATTTTATCTTTGTACTTTCCAGCATATGCAAAGTGAACAAGAGGCTGATGATGCAATCAAAAATCTTGATGGCTACACTATTAAAGGGAACAGAATGCGAGTGGAGGTGAGATTCCATATTGATTTAAAGTCAAATGATCAAACTCAATGAGTTTCTGTTAAACACTTTCAACCTCTGTATGAGAAGTTTGAAATAAGTCTAATTCTGTTTTAGCTTTCCACTGGAAAGTCTAGAGGTGGAGGAAGAGGGGGGTATGTATTTACAAGTTCTTGCAGTTACAAGATGAAAATTTGATGGTGTATAAAAAAGTTAGAAAATAAAAAAGAAGAAGAATTATTTTATATTCTGTCCGAACTGTTGATTGATAATATTTAAGCTTTCATAAACATATAAGTAATTATTGAATTCTAGTATAACCTTAATGTGTAATTTTTAGCGGTAGGATGAGAGGGGGCGGTAGAGGAGGTGGTCGAGGTGGTGACCGAGGATACGGTGGACCTTCCCGTGACAGATACGACCCGTACAGAAGACCCCCTCCTTATGATGACTACTACAGATACCCTCCCAGGGACGACAGACGAGGACCGCCACCTGATAGGTGATTCTTCCTTCTGTCATTATCTCAGAAGATATTTAATGGTCTATCTCTGTTGTGTTGCTCCTTTGTATCTTCCTAGTCTTCATGTATGTGTTTAAGACTTTAAGTTAATGAATTAACCCATTGTGTTTGAATGTTAGAAGTACAGGAGCCTCGGCGCATCCTGGAGGGTAAGTAATCAGGATGTTGATCTGTTCTTAATGTTCAGATGTTGATCAGTTCTCAATGTTCACATGTTGATCATTTCTCTGTGTTCAGATGTTGATCAGTTCTCAATGTTCAGATGTTGATCAGTTCTCAATGTTCACATGTTGATCAGTTCTCAATGTTCAGATGTTGATCAGTTCTCAATGTTCAGATGTTTATCAATTCTCAATTTTCAGTTGTTATGTGTTCAGATATTGAAATGTGTTACTGCATGCTGACACAAGCTTTAAAGATCAGAGTTTGTATACTTGTTCTAATGAATAGTTGAGCCAAAAGTCATGTTACTAGTATTTATTTTATTGTTGTTGTTGGATCAAGTACATTCTGATCCTGAAATAAGCAATTCAAGTCTGTTTTTTTTTTTACCCCCAACAGATCTTGTAATTAGTCTTTCTTTTGCCTAATGTTAAATTTGATGTTTGATAAAGAGACCACTTGACTTTTAGCATTTAAGAACTGGAGCCAACTACAATGTAAATATTATGAATAATTCAAAGTCGAGACTGAATTTTAAGGTGTTTTCTTTTTGTTTAAGGTATGACCCTCCAAGGGACAGATACTACGGATATGAGAGACGCCCCCCACCCCCTGATTATGACAGATATGAGCGTCCAAGGACAGCTGCATCTGACCCCTACTACAGAGATAGGGGCGCCATTGGCTCTCGTCCTCCCCCCGACTACTACAGCAGAAGGTAAGTAAGTAAGTAAAGCCGACCTCATTCCAGGGACAAACAAGAACCCTGTCTGCAGTAGAGAACAGATCCGGGTGGGTTGCTGCTGGCGTGGATGATTAATTAGCCAAGAAGTAGTTTTTATGTCTAACATTTGATATAAAATAACTTTTTGGCTTATAACAGTCCATTTCAAAGGCAGTGCACCTGGACTTTTCTCTTCATAAATTGAAAGAGCTGTTGAAAACTTCTAAATTTATTTTAAAATGTTCTTGCAATGATGATTCAAAGGATATTTTTATTTTGTGAAAAGACAGGGCTCTTTTTGTTCCTTTCATAGAAGTGTTCAATTTTTTAAGGCTAACACACATAGTGGTGGTAATTTGTAAGTAGTTACCCTGTAGTGTGGTAGCTTTCTGAACCACTTCTAGTTGTTTTGTTTTTAGACATAGATGTTCAAGCGTCCCGTGCAAAAAAGGACTTGCGAGAGAAAGAAATGCGATACCTTATCAAAACTAAGAGGACCGCTTTATTCCGTTCGATAACTCAAACCTCAAGCATGGAACGACCCAAAGCATGACTCGAATGTGGACATTACCAAATGCATGTTCAGACCCAGCCTCCGCTCACTCTAGCCGCAACTTCTGCCGATTCCAATCCCATATCCGACTTAATAACTGATACTCATGCTGTCCCTTGGGAAATATAGCTGTCAAATGCCGTCTCCGACTCCGATCATAGCTGCCCGCCGAATGATATTGATTGAGCGTCTTATATCTAATAATTTATTTGTTACCATTGATAGTAACAGGTGATCAGTTAAGGCCACGAGGCACCGCCAGGAAGGGGGTCATGGCCTGTTTACAAGGAGCCAGGCATCAGGGGGCATCTACGGACCAGGAATCATATTTCTTTGGATCATCGTGCCTGTTCAGTGCATCTGTACTGAAGGGTTCTGTTGTTGAACTGATAATTATTATTCCTTCTATATTGTATTGTGTGTTGGTTTATAAATGTGACATAAATTTTTAAAAAAATGCTCTATAAAAATGCATTAAATGTACAGTATCAGTATGTTTTGCTTACTGCTTTTTAATGTTGTAAAGTGCTAGATGTAAGGTAACTGTTTGTACTGTGGTGATCTGACTTTTATTCTCTGTCTGCAGTTATCCAGACCCCCGAGGAGAAGGACCTCCTCCACCACCCCCTAGAGCTTATGATGATGACTACCCAGCAAATGGTTACTATGATTCCTATGAGAAGCCCCTGCCCCCAGCTCCCCCTGAAGAGCCCTTAGGATCCGGATCCTACTATGACAGATTCTACAAAAAACCTCCACCTGGTCCCAGCCAAGGCATTTCCAGACCACCCCCACCCCCAGGAACCAACCAAGCAGAACCTTTATATTTCTAATTAAAGACTGAAATACATGTCACAGTGTACTAAACAAATTGTTGATTATTTCTTAACTTGTTATATTTGCCAAGAAATCATGTCACCATTTGTTCTGTGAACTTGCATCATAAGTATCATAGGAAAGCCATGGACTAAACTCGAGTGTCATTTGGGTTATGTCTCTAATTTTTATATTGTTGTGAAGAAGTTTGTAACTCGTATTTGTGTCATTTTCATTTCATTTTTATTTTGCCAACCTATCATATGTAGCTATTTCATGTAGAAATTATACTAGACTGCATTTTCATTTTAATCATAATGTTATATTGATAAAATTGTCAGTCAACATCTGAAGAGTGTTAAATAGAAAGAAGAAATGATCAAATTTATTAAGTAGAGCATAAGAACAAATGGATCATGACATCTCACTTGATAAAGGTTTGCATTCTGTAATCAAAACACTTCATTGAAATTCATAGCTTTTATAATTTCTCATACAGCGGACAAAGTACGCA
Organism: Saccostrea cuccullata; assembly: GCF_032062105.1. Classification (NCBI taxonomy): domain Eukaryota; kingdom Metazoa; phylum Mollusca; class Bivalvia; order Ostreida; family Ostreidae; genus Saccostrea; species Saccostrea cuccullata. The sequence continues at coordinate 536,052 of NW_026937804.1, read as the reverse complement.
TGGTTAACAAGTTTTAGGTGTTCATATGTTACAATTGTTTTTACACATGGAAGAAAAGATAATAAATATACTGTATTGCTAAAACCTGTTTCGTGGTATGCAATGTCTCAGGCATCTGGTGATGATTTGAATGAGGTAATAAATGTAACAGGAAGGGAGAAAAAGTATGGCTAAACTGTGATTCGAACCCAGGACCCCTGCATCTCCAGTCAGGTGCTCTACCAACTGAGCTATCCAGGCCGATATCCACGGCCCAGACCATGACATTCCTCCCTCCTTAAATGGTCTTGCCCCTCGAAGACACAGCCCAAGTTCTATTTACCCCCCGACGGGACTTTAACCTGCAATTCCAGGGGTGGTCAATGGCACCAAATCTGTAACAGGAGGGGAGAAAATGTATCGCTGGAACGTGATTCGAACCCAGGACCCCTGCATCTCCAGTCAGGTGCGCCACAAACTGAGCTATCCAGGCCGATATCCAGGGCCCAAACCATTACATTAATTACAAGCAACAGAACCCATGGAAATCTAACAGGACTCGGAAGAGACGTCTTTCAGCTGACCCTCCTTTTTTTTTTGATTAGGTCAAACATGAAGGTGACGTTCAATGGGTCAATAATCTTAGCATGCCCATGCAGAAACACGTCACAGGGAATGCGCATATTAAATATGAAAGTCATCTCTTGTCAAAGTTGTTATGACTGATTGTATGTTATTTAACGTTCCTCTCGAGAATTTTACACTCATATGGAGACGCCACCACATGCCAGTGAGAGCTTCAAATTTTGTTCTATACTCGGCACTCGCAGCCATTGAGCAGCAGTGAGGGATTTTTTTCGTTCCAGCACCTACTGCGACACGGGACATCGGTTTATACGGTCTCATCTGAAGGAATGGTCTCCACGTCCCACAGTGGGATTCGAACCCGCGGACGTGAGGACTGACTCCTTACTTCGCGACTCTAGAGCAGACTCTCTAACCACTGCATCATGCGGTCGACAAAAGTTGTAATGAAAAACTAGCAAATTCAAAGAATTGTGCTCCCCCGCTCTCTGTTTTTTTTTTGTGGGTGAGATGTCATTACCTATGGCATATCGTGTGAAAAAAATACGAACGCCCTATCGTATGTCATTCAAAAGTTTCAGGGTCAGGGGTTCAAAAATCAGGATATTTAAAAAGGTCACACTGACAGGTAATATATATATGTCTGAAAAGTAAAAGCACTATCTCCTCTCATTCGAAAGTTATGACCAAAGTTAAAAGTTTATGAAACGTATAATATACATGTAGATGTATACTGTAAATAGTATTTTTTCAAAATCCGTGACCAATTTAAAGTGATGTTACATGCAACTTTTTTGAAAAGCATGTCAAAGTTCAAGGTCATAGAGGGGTAAAAAATTCATAGCATGTTGTGACAGACGAATGAGATTCCTCGGTGCTCAGAGGGGGTACATTCAAAGATTAATATTTATCCATTCGCCAGCAAATGAAGGCTTCTCAGTATGCTTAAATTGCTTTTGCGCTCTTGTTATTCGTTATATAAATCGTTGAGTTTTAGTAAAATTCTCTGTCATCTTTGGACTTTCAATAAGGCGTGACATTTTCGGCGCTATGTAATTAGCGTCTCTCAAATGGGGAATAGATTCTCATTGGTTAAGAAATAAATAAATCTGGACTTTTAAATTGTTGTTGACAACGATGAGACAACTTAATTTTAAGTCCCACCACTTTGCTGTACGAGACGCTGTTATTGGATATTTGCTACACTTGTTGACATTCGCCCGAATTTCTATCCCACGTATATTTCAAAAGAGAATGAAAGCCGTGTAAATTTCAGACGCTAATTATGTAACGTCGAGAATACCACGCCTATCCTGAAAGTCCAAGGATAACAGAGAGTTGTACTATTCATCACAAGCGCAAATCCAGGATTTTTTTTCCGAGAGAGGGGTGTAAAAAATGTTGACAAGCATAAAGCAAGATGTGTTTAAAAAAAAATATGCCCACGATATGGTAACGCAATTCTGGAGTTTTTCAAATGAGGATCAAATGTCACATGATCGATTTATGTACCAATGGAAAGGTCTTGTCATAATTAACACTCATGTCAAATATTAAAGCCTTCCCTTTGACATCGAAATAGTTAGTTGACAAACAGATAGACAGGAAAAAGTCAATATACCCGGATCTTTCGATATGGAGCCATAACAACAAGATGTGTTTGAGAAACACTGATGCCCTTATATGGCAGCATATGTCACAGACTAAATTTTTTCAAATGCATTTTTCTGTCGAAATTCAAGGTCAAAGTTGTTGAATCCACAGAGAGGTCTTATCACAATAAGGAATACACCTGTGAAATATGAAAGCCCTCGTACTGATTGTTCAAAACTTATGGCCAAGGATTAATTTAAAGTTTTTAAAAAGGGGGGGGGCAAACTCATAGGTCAAGGTCAAAAATATTTATTCCCATTGAAAGGTCAAAGTGTCACAATAAATACCATGTGAAATCTGCAAAAACGTGGGTCAATCTTCAAGGTCTAGAGGTCAAATTTGGTGGTCATTAAACGTAAAACCTACGTAATACCTAATGGTATGTGGGGGAGGGGGATAGTCGTTGATATGCTTTTCATACCAGCTTAACACAGATCCGCGATTTCGAAAGGGGTCAGCGATTTCTAAGGGGTCAAAGGTAAGTTTTTACCAGGTTTAGTATATCAATTTTAAAATTCTGCAAGTTACAAGGTAGGCGCCCCCTCCTCCTTAGATCCGCACATGTATGCGCATCATGTATATTATAAACAAGTGCTTGATTTATTGATTGTATGTTGTTTTACGTCCCTTATGAGAATTTTTCACTCGCATCGAGACGTAACCATAAAACTGAGTACCGGCGAAGGACATCAAATTTTGACCTTTAATCGTAATTACGGCCATTGGGCAGTGAGGGATCTTTATCGTGCCAACGCCTGTCATGACACGGGACCTCGGTTTTTTATGGTCTCATCTGAATAACCCGCATGCAACTTTCAGTTCAATGTGCCGAGTGCATGGGGAAGGTACAGTTGCTACCCATTTTTTTATCGACGTACAGTCGCGGCCTAGATTCGAATTCACGACCTCCCGATTATGGGTGAGCGCTCTACCGACTGTACCATGGGTACCAATTGCGCCCCGTTACTAGCAGGCCTATAATTTATGTATTCATATGAAGCAGAATTTAATTAATGTTTTCAACCCGCCATTTAGAATCAAATATCAGCATAGCTGCTTCCATTCATTTGTCTACATGATACTAGTATTATACCCCAGTGAGCTTGAAGTAAGAGATAACACGGAATCAGGGGCCCGTTTTTCAAAAGAACATACGACTATGACTAAAACTTTAGGTGATTGTAAAATTTTGCAGAATTAATGAGTAAGTTTAATAAAATTGCTATCATGAAAATATTTAACTACACTCCTTTTAAAAAGTTTAAAAAGATTTTCAATTTTAATACTACAAATAAAAAATACAGGCAAAATAAATTTGGTCTTGGTCGTGAGTTCTATTGGAAAACGCACATAAAGAGCATGCATGGTAGGTACACTTCTACATTGTTTATGGTTTTTGATTAAACAAAACTTTGTTATGTGGAAACCAATTCAGTTTTTTCAGTCATGAACCAAAAAAAAAACATTTGGAAGCACCTTCGATATGAGGATACCGGAATCAAGTAGAACGGCTTTGGTCCGTATTTTATTCTCTGGCGGGAACCTCGTCCGGAAGAATGAGAACCCCACGTTCGGAGTAATAACACATTCAAGATGGCGGACATTGAAGCTCACCAGCAATGTTTATCAAGTGTGTAAACAGTGGGAAAGAACGCGCATAATCTGAGGTATTCCATTTAACATGCCACAAAAAGTTTCTATCTGAAAAATAAGATTGTATTTTTTCAAAACTTGTGTTACTTAGATCTGCTATTCACAAAATACTTCTCTGTGTTTAACTGATTTCATTGTGGCGGTCGTAATTTAATGATCGCGTACCAAGGTAAAGTTCAATAATAAGTTAACTTCTTCAATAGACCAGAGAATAGTTTTTTATTTGATATACTTCAGTCAACTTTGGTCAGGAAGAAAATGGCAGCTAACGATGTTAGGCGGCGAGTGAAGCTGTACCTGTTAGATGAGAAGAAAGTCTGGGATGATAAAGGCACCGGGCATGTGTCTTCGCCGTACGTGGAGAGGCTGAAGGGGGTGTCCCTGCTAGTTAGGTCTGAAGCAGATGGTATGTACCAAGGAAGGAAAAGAGCATTGAATTTTTTATAGTTACACATACTTTATTGCGTTTCCTTTGTATTTTCCATTTTGATTCAATAATTTTTATTTCTTAAGTTTGAGATTCTCCCCCACCCCTGATCATTGCTGAAATTTTTTTTGCATAAAAATAAACTGGTGGACTATAGCCTATTGATCAAAGGAGTCTGTTAAATAATTGGCCTCATAATAACTTCCTAACACATCTAATGGATGGTATTATTGGCATACATGTTTGGGTCAGGTAGGATACCCTGACAAAAAATTGCATTTACAATTAATTCTTTTCATGTAAAATTAATTTTCATGACAAAAGACTGATTTTTCAATGAGCATAAGTGAATTCTTCTAGCCTTGTATCAAACAGTTTTCTACAACAGGTTGAATTGATATTATCTTTCATTTGTATTTAATATTTCTTAATGACCATGGATGTGGATAACAACTTTCCTAAGTGAAAATGCGAGCAATAGGAATAGGATGCATCGCACAGCACCAAAGTGTTTCTTTTAGCTCTTTATTTGAATCAAACATTTCTATCGAGATAAAGCAACATCTCGTTTCATTGGCTGACCTTTTTAAAGCTGATTGTCTGGGGATGGAGTCAAATTTAGGTCTCAAAGCAACTGCTAATTATCTGTAAACTTTTTGTACTACAACACGAAAAGCTAAACGATTCAATCATATTGACTTCGCCTATTACGATTAATTAGACGACAATTGTTAATTTGTTTAATATTTAGTAACCCTTTGTCCTGTATATGTTATTTGGGTTAATTTTAACTAATCACCAATCAGGAAGACAGCCAATGAACACATTTTGAGAATGGAGCAAAGAAGACATGACAGAAAATTCCCATTTGCTCTATTTCAACAGTATTTTCTCCAATTCTAGAAGTACCGAACCCATTTCCAATGGTTAGAAAAAAATTGCCATGGCAATATATTGTGTTCGATTGGACCCCATTTCTTATAAATCACATGAAAGCTTTTACTTGTGTTTATTAGAAACATAAATCAATTCTTTGAAGAATATTTCCTATTAAAATAACAAGAATTAAAGAGTTTATGATAAATTTCTCACATTTAGTATATCCTTTTTAAAAATGGGAAATTTTGCATTGCAACTATTTATTCAAACATGTTGTCCACCTATCAGCTAGTTATTTCAACTTTATTTTAAAAGTATTCATGCTAAAAAAGATAAAAGATTAATAGCAAGCGCTTGCTTCGCAAGTACAATAGACTAACGTGTAAGAACAGAGGAAATTCAGAATGAAATCTGTACATACGTCAGGCAAATTTTTCTGTGAAACATTCTCAGAATTCCTTTACTACCCAATGTCCATTGCGCAAAAAAATAAAGAATAACGTAAAGCATAAAAGGCTTTTACTTTGTAGAAATCTTTCAAAGAAACAAAAAAATCCAAATGTTTATGGAGCTGAATATAAAATAATTCAAGCTTATTATCTCAGTGTTCCTATGATCAATGCCTGCTAAGGAGATGTGATATGAAACCTTGGATAAAGTACATGTATGTGTTTTAAGGAAGAAATAAAGAATGGCCTTGGCTTCATCATGCCTTCAAAGTGTAATGTTTTCAAACGGTTTTGAAGCTGGCTTAAATATAAGTTGAGTAAATGACTGTGATAAGCCATGAAAGATCACATTAAGGAAGGCAAATCTGGAAATTTGACATCATTAATATCATACATTTCTGTTTAGGCAGAAAAGGCATCAACGGTTATTTTCCTTATGAAATTGTATTCCTTCTAGTTGCCCACTTTAATTTTTGGAAATTTTAAAAAATGTTTGAAATGTCACATTTCTCAAAAGCTTTGAGGGCAACCCACATGACATATGTGGTCTATACTATCTGATAGAAAACAATTTGATTCTATTGAAATGATGTCTTCAGCAGCTTTTAAAGAAAATATGGGTAAAAGGTCACAATTAGCATTTGAGTGGTCATATGGAAAAAAACAATTTGCATGTTCTTACTGCATAGAATTTCAATGATTTGAAAAGTAGGTGTACCAGTATTATTTTCTTACAATTTCATTTTTAAGAATTATACCTTATTTTAAAGAAGTCTGAATTCAGTGTTTGAAACTCATTGTAAAATTAGCTAGAAATGCAGGACTGATTGTTAGTGAAAGGTGTCAGTCCTGCCAAAAATCTGCTAGCTGAGAAAATAATTGTCTTTTATAACTTTGTTTAAGCGATAGAGTGAATGGGGCCAGATCAAAACTTACATCCTAATTCTGTAGGGAGACAAAGTCTGCCTCCTTTGTTTCTTACACTTTGCTACCAATACTATTGGATGATTTAAGAAAGATTTATCAAATATATGAATATTAATGGGAAATTTTGACACGTCCAGCAGGGCGTCCATACGTGCAGATCTGTACGCCCGTGGCAAAATATGAGCGTCTACGGCGGTCTTGCTGACTGCATAGAAGTTTACTTGATGTAGAGAATGCTACAGTGTTTAAAAAACTAGAGGTATTGTGAGGACCTAGTAGCTCACAAAATGATGCTTCCTGCTTCCCATATGATTGTAAATGCAAAGTCTACATTTAGCTATGGGAGACCTAAAATAAGTTTCTGATCAAAAATTAATTAGAAGGTATACAGTGGCACTATGTAATAAAGATTTGTAGATAAGAGATGGGTACCCTAAAGCCTAATTGATGATGGAAGAACATGCAGACAGATGGACAGACGGACAACCCATCATTCTACAGTAACGAAGCCTCTAGGACCTGTGAAATTACTTTGCTATATCTGTAGTTCGTTATATCTGTATAAGGAATTCGTAAAATTTATATAGTTATAAAGAGGATAATAAAACTTTGCTATATCCTTGAATTCGCAATATCCATGTTCACACTGAAAGAGTTTTACTCTACATCCCTGCTTCTCAAGTGATGTGTATAATAAGAACATAGTACACAAAATAAATACTATATTTTACAATTTCGACATTTGTTTCACATATTTTCTAAGTCCAAAATACACAAGACATTAAGGGCATATTAGGACATCAATATAAAAATGAAAATGTTTAACTGAAGATAATGCTATCACTTCAAAATTATTTAAGGATAGTTCAACACACAAAGGTATCACGATGGTTATTATTCATCACAGAGTGATAAACTTAATTATATATGATCCACTGTCTAGATAAAACTGCATATTTAGCTTGACTTGCATGAATACAAATAATACTGAATATTTAATTTTTAGCAGTGATCTTATAGATGTTATTAAGTGTTAGATACTCAGGTTTAATTAGGAATCTTGGTTGTTGATGGAGGATGTTTATTAAAAATGAGATTTATTTATATCAACTGAGGTTTTTATTTGGCAGTCCGCCAACTCATAAAGTTTTTCTGTTTGTTTACAACTATATGAGTTCCAAGGTAAAAAAAAAAAAATCATTATACATTTTATGGTTTACCAGAGATAATGATTATTAAAAACAAAAAAAAAAGTTTATTTACATCATGATAATCTTGAGGATTGTTGTTTATGAGAAAAATTGTGACCCACACCTTCAGAAAGCAAGGCTGTTAATCATTTGATTTGCCTTAAACATATTAAAATCAGGAAAAATCAAATGTCTCCTTATCTTGGTTTCAGTTTTGTTTTAGTTTACTTTTGTTTTAAATGTCTGAAAGAGTAGATAAATATTTGATAAGTGTGTACTTGTAGACTTGTATGATGTAAATGATGATGTGATCTTTATTCCTCTACAGGTTCCATTTTACTCGAGTCCAGAATTCGACCTGAGACTGCTTACCAAAAACAACAAGTGAGTATTTAATAGCACTAATCTAACATCAAACTTCTCTCTGTATTTATGATGTTTAATTGTCAGCATCTAAAAACTATTCAGTGGAATTTTGTCACAGAGACAGAGTACCTATCTTGGGAGGGGGGATTCTGATTATAGGGAAAATTTAGACAAAGTTCATAGCCATGAGACCTTTTTTCTGAAGAAATCTTTTCATCTGGTTATTCAAAAACATCGTTTGATTTAATATTTGAACAGGAAACCCTGATTGTTTGGTCAGAGGCGGACCAGTATGACTTGGCCTTGAGTTTTCAGGAGAAAGATGGCTGCAATGATATCTGGACAAAAATTTGCTCAGTGAGTTACTACATTTTAAAAAAAATTGTGTGTGAGAGTGATCGAGAGAGAGAGAGAGAGAGAGATGCTAAAAAATTATGAAATTTGCCACGTCATTTTTTCTATAAATTTGTAAGAAGTAACTCCTATGTAAAGTATAAAAGCAAAGGAGGATGTTGCTAAAAACTTTAACTTACTTTTATCAGGTGCAAGGGAAGGATCCCTCAGTGGGAATCACCCAGGACTTAATAGTGGAGGAATCAGAAGAGGATCATTTATACGAGGAATTCCCCGACGCTGCCCCACCAATAGAAATGCCACCCTGTGAACTTAGCAAGCTAGACGAGATAGCGGAACTCTTTAGGAGTGTGTTACCTACTCCCATCCAAAAAGAGAAACTGTTTTTGGCCCTGGAGGCAGAGGGATACATCAGGAAACTTTTAGATCTGTTCCACATGTGTGAAGACTTGGAAAACATTGATGGTCTGCATCATCTCTACGAGATTTTCAAAAGCATATTTTTACTTAACAAGACAGAGTTGTTTGAAATTCTGTTTGCGGATGATACTATCTTTGATGTTGTTGGTGTTTTGGAGTATGACCCAGCGCTGAAAACACCAGCACGCCATCGGGAGTACTTACAAAAGACTGTGCGGTTTAAAGAAGTTATACCCATCTCAAATCGCGAGTTACTCAACAAAATTCATCAGACTTACCGGGTTCAGTACATTCAGGATGTAATCCTACCCACCCCATCTGTGTTTGAGGAAAATATGCTCTCAACTTTAACTTCATTTGTGTTTTTTAACAAAGTGGAAATTGTTGGAATGATTCAGGTAGTGTATTTAGTGAATTCGACTGAAATTCACCTTTCAAGTGTAGAATTTCACTTGGGATGCTGTTAAAAAGATAGTTATTTATTTGTGCTAAACTCTGTGAAGGAAAATTCTGATTATGGGAAATGAACATAAATTATAAATGAGGTCATCAAAAATTTGTTCGATACCGTAGGGATTAATATAAAGAAAATTTGTTAGATTCCGTAGGGATTTATATTTAGAAATGTTTACCTTTTCTGGAAGAATGGTTTCATTTGGAAAAAAATGGAATATTTAAATTAAAAAAAGAAATATATCTATTATCTATCAGTAATTTCTCCAAAAACAACAAATTGCAGAATATGAAAAAAATAAACCAGCCAAAGACATTTTTCACATAGGGTCAAAATATTTGTATCTGTATATGAGTGTTAATGACTGCCAGATACTGTGTATTAGTGGGTTGTAGCATTCTCAGATGAAATCCACAGTGTTGATTCAGGTTAAAATTTGAAAGAATTTTTCTGTGAAAAGCAAAATTCTCCAATTTATGATGAACAATTCAAGATAAAAAATTCTCATTAGGTTAGACAAATCTATAAAAGTTGCTCTTTGAGAAGGAAGAGGTCGTACTGTGAGGACAGGAACAATAGGTTCTATCTATCTCAGATTTTTTGAAGTTACATGTATGCCTTCAAATCTTGTGTTTGGAGGATAGGAACAATTTAGGTTTTGAAATTTAGGGAGACTTCTATCTCGTGCACATTGTTTATAACTTATTAATAAATACATTTCAATAATTTTTCTGCATGAACATTACATGTATGCGGTCTTTATATTTTTCCATCTTGTGTCTTTATCATGTATGGAAATAAATTTTAGATTTTCCTATATCTTTAAATCAGATTTTTTTCAATCATATTCTTTTTCTAAAAAAATTTTATGTTACTGTTTAACAAGAGGTCATCATAAATGAATGTGTGTAATAATTAATTTCAGATAAAAATACTCTGTATTCACAGCATGAATAAATTATTTGACAGTAAATAGATCTGTAACAATGGACTTTTACATTTAAAATGTATTTCATCAGTAAACACCTGTCGAAAGTAAAACATTAAAAAGGAATTGCAAATGTGAAGGCCAAACTTCGCTTTCAAATGTTTGGAGCCCAAAAGCGACTCAGCTTGTGGAAATAAACTTGACCTATATCTATCAGATTTTTTTGTGCTGTTTAACAAGAGGTCATCATAAATGAATTTAAAATAATTATTCAGATCTAAGAACTGAAACTCATTTAAAATGTAAAGTAAACACCAAAGTAAAACATTAAAACTTCCAATCGCCAAATGTTCAAGTCAGCTCTAGTCAGCTCTGCTGAAAAATAGGCGTGTGTGTAGTTATCCAAAAATTTTGTTCATGTCACAAATATGAATCGATGCCTTTGAATTTTTATGGTTTTCACGTTGAATTGAATAACCATTCCAGGAAGATGAGAAATTTCTACCAAGTCTGTTTGCTCAACTTATGGATGACGAAACAGATGATGGCCAGCGCAGGGACCTTGTCTTATTTCTGAAGGAATTTTGCACATTTTCACAGACTCTGCAACCTCAAAACAGAGATTCATTTTTCCAGGTAATAGATGACTTGATTCAGGTAGACTGCCTTAACAGACCTGTATTGTTTACATTAGCAACTAGATCTTTTAGGGTCTGAGAGGTTAGGATTTTCAAAGAAAAAAAAAGCATACTAATTTTACTATTGACTTGTCATGAATTTCTAAACAAGAAACAGAGAGAACTTTTGTTTGTTTTAAATGTTGGTTATAAAAAAGAATGTAATGATGTGGAGCAGTTGTGTAAATCAAGGTGGCGGGGAGTAAGTTGTCATTAGAAACTGACTTGACTGGGCACATGTCAGAATTTATGTAGTGGAATGTTAAGGTCTTCTCAATGCTGTAGAAACAATTTATAAAACTTTGGACTGATAAGGAGGGAGGGGATTTCTATGTACAGATTTTCAAATGTTCACAACTGCATAATTTTATTCCAGACCTTGTCAAATCTTGGGGCATTGTCAGCTTTAGAAGTCATTCTGGTGAGTGTTCTGTTCTTAGGCAGAAATTCTAGTTCTTTAAATTAAGATATTTATAAATGTACTTGGTGATCTACTGTAGATTATTCCTTGTGAATTTTTAGAGCAGAACATTTTAGACATTCTGGTTGTAGACAATAACTAAAATGTGCTTGGAATGCAGTGACAAAAGAGATCACATAATATAGACATAGTAATATTAGATATCTGATGTTTTCTTTTTTAGGCTTTGGATGATCCCAAAATGAAATCTGCAGCGATTGATATTTTCTCTTACATTGTTGAATTCAGTCCGTCCATGGTTCGAGAATTCATTCTCAAGGAAGGCCAAAATAAAGATGATGTAAGAAATTATCATATGAAATTTACAAGCAGTGAAGAAAAGTATAAAGACCTCTACTTCACTAAGTAGTGATGAATTCTTTTTGAGACAATGCTCCATCCCAGACAAAATTAATTTTTAAAACTAATAAAATTTATAAAATGCAGATCGAAATTATCTGCAAATATATGATATAATTTTTTGTATCTTCATTGCAAAAGTAATCACAAACTTGTAATTTGTGTCTTATTTTACAGGATGATTTGTTGATCAATTTGGTGATAGAACAGATGATTAACGACACCGATCCAGGTAAGTCTATATATGTATATTCCAATGACCATTAATGAGATAATATCTGTAAACAATGTATATCAACAATATGTATACATGTATTGTATGTTGTCAAAGAATTTTTTATGTGTACGTGGATTATATTGCAAAGAGATAAGTAATACTCCATATAAATTGATGAAGGGAGCTTGTATTTGAAACGCAAGGAAGATATGATTGCATTCTTGAGAAAAATATCATTCCTTTGCAGAATTAGGTGGAGCTGTCCAGCTAATGGGAATCATCAAGTTGTTGATTGACCCTGAAAACATGACGGCTACAGCAAATGTAGGTTCATTTTCTTTATCTTTGAATGTACCTCTGCAATAATTAGCATTTCTGAGTTTATGCTTAGATCAGAAATAATAATTTCTTGTCTGTTACAGAAAACAGAGAAAACCGAGTTCTTGGGATTTTTCTACAAAAGAAGTATGCATGTTCTAACAGCTCCTTTGTTTGCCAATACTGTAGATGCCAAGCCAAGCAAGGGTATTTTATATTACATATATCTATACAACATTGATTTTTATTTAGGTCCATACAAAATACAAGCAGTCTGATTTCTTTATAATTTCATTCAATTAAATAATAATGCAGCAGAAGAAACATAATGCAGATTCAATTTAATTCAAAACAAGACCCATGAAGTCGAGCATTTAATCACATTTGTGTTGGGTGCCAGTTATTCTGAATTTTGTAATCAATGATAGTTCACTGATATAAGAACAGCTGTGGCTCATCTGTCTCCTGTGTTAAAATAATACAGAAATTATAGAAAACATTTTGTTGTCATTGGTATTTTTTTGAATGTTGAAGGATGGCCATATATTATTGATGTTCGTTTTTCAGATGACTTTCAGACAGCTCAGCTGCAGAGTTTGATCTTAGAATTATTAACATTCTGTGTTGAATGTCATACGTATCATATAAAAAATTACATCATTAGTAAAGACCTACTACGCAGGGTGCTGGTACTTCTGAAGTCAGGACATGCATTCGTAGCATTAGGTAAGTAATGGAGAGACTTCAGTTGCTAAAATTCCAGAATCTGTTGCTTTAGTTTGTCTTTACAAATTACAATGGTTACAGTAATGAAAACTTTATGTTCAATTTAAATGTTTGAAAAAGATATGCAAGGTTGCATGTATATATATTAATGAGTGTTAAAACTTTTGCAGGTGCCTTAAGGTTCATGAGAAAAATAATCGGTTTGAAGGAGGAGTTTTACAACCGCTACATAACTAATGGCTGTCTCTTTGAACCTGTGGTAGAGGCGTTTAGACAAAATGGCAGTCGATACAATCTACTTAATTCTGCAATGATAGAGCTCTTTGAATTCATCAAAACAGTGAGTTAAAACTTCTTTTAGGAGAAATATTAATCTTAAGCTCTTTATTTAATTTAGTATTAGTCAAAGTTTATTTTAAGTATAGTGTATTTTCAAAATTACTGAAAACTTTGTAATATTTTGTTTAAACTGTTAAGTCTTAAACAGAAACTACTGAAAAACTAATGATAAGTATGAAATATGAGCGAGAAATTTAAAGCAATTAGAGGAGTCAAGCAAGGTGATAATTTAAGTCCAACACTTTTCAATATTTTTGTTGATGATTTTGTGAATTATTTCAAGAATGTAAGTACATATCCTGCTTATCTAGATTCTATGCCAATTAATAATCATATGTTTTTTGCTGATGATCTTGTCCTTGTATCAGAATCAGAAGTTGGTCTACAAAATTGTATAGATATTTTAGGAAAATATTGTTCAGACTGGAAATTGTGTGTTAATATGGAAAAAACAGATGTTATGATTTTTTCAAAAAAATCTGTTGATGAAGCATCATTTAGATTTTATTATAATCACAAAATGATTAACATAACAAATGAATATAAATATTTGGGTGTTGTGTTTAGATCTGATGGGAAAATGAAATTTGCTGCTGAACAGCTATCAGAACGTGCTAGAAAAGCATATTACGCTATTAAATCAAATTTTCCTGCAAATGTTAATTTTTCTGCTGAAATTATGTTGAAATTATATCAGTCAATGATAATACCAATTATAACATATGGATCTGAAATATGGATAACTGACTTTCAATGTGATTTAATGTCTTCAGACCAGTTTCCTTTTGAAAAAACACAGCACTTGATATTTAAAGATATACTAGGGGTACACAGAAAGGCATCAAATCTTGCTGTTTTATGTGAGTTGGGTCGTTTACCTTTGTACTATTTATGTTATGAATATATGTTAAAATATTATATGAGACTGAAGGAAATGGAATGCAACCATGATTATAACAATTATTTAGTGGTATCTGCATTTAAAGAAGACAAAAATCTTGTATCTAAAATATCTTGGCAAAAGAAACTGTCTTCATTACTACAAAAATTAAATATTAGTTCTTTGGAAATATCTCACATAACTTTGAAAAACAAATTACAAGAGCATTACCAAAACAAGATATATGAACAACTGAAAAAAGTTAGCAAATCAGACTCTGGAAAGTTAGCATTTTATAGCAAAATTGTGAATCAAGATGAATACAAACTGCAAAGTTATTTAAAACTACCCCTGAAGAAAAGTTGTAGATCTTTATTAACAAAATTAAGGATCAGTGCCCATCTATATATTGAAACGGGTAGATACTGTAAACCCCCTATTCCTAGAGAAAAACGTTTATGTTACTTATGTAAATTGTTTGTTGAAGACGAAAAACATTTTGTTCTTTATTGTCCAAAGTATGATCAATATAGATGCTATTATAATGATATATTTAATGTAAACACATATACTAGTGATAACCCCATTAGAAAAATTGTCAATCCTACAAATATTTCAACTGCTAGAAGGATATGTTGTTTCTTGAAAAAGTGCTTTGACATCAGAAAAGAAAGTCAAAAATGAATATTAGTATTGAGAAATACACAATTTTGTTCACCTCATATTTCTCACTTTGTATATGCTTGTCTTAATTGTGTTAATTTATGTTATGTTATTCATGTTCATGACTGTATGCCGACATGGTAATTGTCAATAAAGTGAATTGAATTAAGGCCTGCTATAAAAAAAATAATTTCTAAAGAAAGTTACTGCAATGCACTATACATCAAGTGTGTAGAAAACTTGGTAACATACGTTTGTGATTTTCTTCTGCAGGAAGACATCAAAGCATTATGTGCCCATATCATAGAACATCATATTAAAGATCTGGAATCAGTCACTTATGTCAACACATTTAAAGCCCTAAAAGTCCGATACGACCAACAGCAGGACAGAGTCAACGGGTAATCTTCAGCCCAATTCCACATACATTTTTATTAAGGAGAAATTTGCTTGCAAAGAAAGTTGATTTATTTGCCACGAGATAGAAAGTCACAAAAATAGTCAGCATCAAAACCTCTTGATGTAGATATTTATATTTTATAGCAATTAATGCTTGATTATCCAAGAAAAAAAGTTCTTTGCATAAATATACCCCAGTGTTTTTATGTCTTTGTGTGTATTCACTTTGTGTTAACAGTTAATAAATGTATGATGTGTGTTTACTAGGATGCCAACCTTTAACAAGAAGAACCAGCAGTGGATAGAGTCCAGGACGCTGGAGGAAGAAGAAGAGCGATGGTTTGATCAGGAAGACGATGTGGACGACGGAGAAACTCTGGTGCCAATGAACGATGTTCTCAAGTCCAAACTGGACTCTGACTTTGATCAGATCAACCGCTTTATGGAGAGTAGAAAGGGTAATGCTAGCTTTAAAAAACAGTCTACTTATAGTTTGGATTTAAAACAACAATAATTAATTATTTTTAAAATTATTTGCTAGCATAAATTACAATTGAGAATACTGTAGAAGTACTTTTTCTGCATGGTATTAATTTATGCTATGTATTTGGTCACAAATTTTCCGCGGAAATTTGCCCAAGCGTTCTTAATATAAATGTAAGGCAGATAGTGACAGTCTAGGAAATCTGCATAATTTTGTACACACGGATTAAACAGAAATTGCGATACTGCGGAATTATGACCGTCTGTAAGTATGTCTACAGTAATTCTGGTCAAGGAAACTGAATTCATAAGTGGTTTTTCTGTTTTTAGCCAAAGATCAATCAACAATATCCCGAGAATCCCCACCAAGGCTTCTCAACAGATCACCCATAAATATCAACATAAAGTCAGGGCTGACGACCAACAGTCCGAATAACAGTCCTGGTCACTCGCCGGGCAGTCCGGGGAGTCCTGGCAGCCCACCCAGTCCGGGCAGTCCTATGATGGGGCTGCCGTGTCCCACCCCTAACACCTCACCCCAGACCCCCGCATCATCCCCTAATCAGGACCCCTCAGTCATATCAAACAAACGAGTAAGTCACAAATAGTTCATTCTCCTCGAATATTTGACAGATTTAGATAGCCAGTGATAAAATTAATTAGATTGTCATTGAAAATTTTCTGGAATTTTAAGGTTCTTTGATATTCTTTGTTTCTTGTATGAACTTTGCGCCTTTAGTAGACGTATCAATGTTGATAGAGATTGTTTATTTTCTATTGTTAGCTGGGCTTAATAGGACTGGTGGACTATCCTGATGAGGATTCGGATGAAGAAGAAGAGGAAGAAATTCCTAATGCAAAACGACCTCGACTATCCACGTAGCAGACAGTGAAACACACACTAACTACTATGGTTAAGAGAGCAAGCATGCACCACCAAAGTGATAAAATGCACTGTGGTTGAGCAGCATTCAGGTCTATGGATGGCTGGCCGATTCCAGCCAAACAGAAACACTGATCTCATCTGTAGGTATACAGCAGGCAGTCGGGGTGCTCTTATCTATCCCTGTGATTCATAAAGAATGGCTCTACACATGCTGTGAGAAACGATGCTTGAAGCATACAGCTTGTCTTGCATTGATGTGTTTTACTGCATAATGAACAAAAGTCTATACAACACACAAGAAACAGATGATGTACAATTTCTCTCTCTCTCTCTCTCTCCCCCATACCTTTGCTCTCTGTGATATTGAATGTTTATGGACTGTTTCCTAGTCTCTTTTACGTATGTATAGAAAACAGAGTTACTCACCAAAAAAAAATAGTGCTATCTTGGTGTTCAGAGGGAAATTCTTGTCTGTGTGTTTGTATGTCTACGTGTTAATAAATTGGCAGATGGATTGAAAGCTGGTTCAAAGTGTCAAGCTTTGAAATGATGTTTTACCTCGTTAAAATTATAAATTTAATGTTAATTAAATAAATTGAAAATCAAATTTGAAACAAAAACATTCCTCGCCATTACTGTTAATCACAATGTAAAGGGTTGCATGTTTTCATTGTGAACTCTACAGAAGGTATGGCTTTATTGAGTTAATAGGAATAGCATGTTATTTTTGTCTGATTTAATGACATACAAGAAAATGATTTTTTTTTTCTGCCTTATTATTATTATTTAAACATTTACAGTGATTGTTCAGTATTCAATCATGTTTTTAAGAAAGTACATTTTTTGTGTTTTATCAATTAGTTTTGTCGGTATGTGCAGAAACTTGGCCTAATGTTTGTGGCATACAAGAAAACAACATTGTGTGAATTGACAAGGGGCCATTTTTCACATTGTCTTCCATCAGATTTTCAGCTTTAGTTAAAGGAATAAATTGTACATTCCTGGAGGCATCACTGGCCTTAATATAATTCAGAAATAGGAACATGGATCAAATCCTAATCATTTGTGATATGAGTGAGGAGTTTCCGTGGTTTACTGGTGTCATGTTCAGTTCAGTTGTGAATGCTGTATTGGTTGTATCTTTTACTATAGAAAGTATATTTTTAAAAGCAGTAAAAAGACTACTGGGAAATAGCTTCATGAACATTCTATAAAGAGGATATTAAAAAGCGATAAATGCTATGCTGCATGTTCATTGAGTAAAATTTAATTTGCATAAAGAAGTAAAAACAATATAAGAAGGCAGCATTTTCTACAGATAAGTATATGTCATGTTAATCTACAAATTATCACCATACCACAAAAACTAGGATTGAAAATGAGCAGGTATATTTTTGTTAGGTTTTTATCCTTAAAGGGACTGGCTTACTGTTTTTTTTCAAGAAAGCGTTCGCATTTCTTGTTAAATTAAACTTCTGCTTCTGTTTGACAAAATGAAATGATTGGAAGAAGCTGAAGGTAAAGATGAAATTCTTATTACCAAAAATTTATTTAATTTAACAAGGATGTATATATATATATATTACAGATTTTAAATTATTTATGAAAAAGTGGCCATTGCAGTTATTTTGTCTGTATGATTTTCTGGCATCTGTTTTGTATATAAGTATGATGCTAGCTCATTTGATGATGTAAATGTATTTAACTGCAAATCCCCAACTGCATTTTATCCTTGTCAATGTTTTAGCATTGTAAAAAGTCGGTCATGTTGAAATAAAATGACATAAAACAGTGAAAAATAATAAAAATTATAAATGATATTTGTATTTTGTTTTGAGTTTTTCATGTTGGTAAAGGAAAAACGTGTTGCAATATCCTAAATGTATGTCTGCAACTCAAGCAAAGATTTTTAAAACCCATTCTGCAGAAACAACACTGTTCCTGGACAAACTTTTATTGGCACCTATGCGAGTAATTTTATGGTTGAGTAACCATGGCCTCTAGGAACATTTCCTCATTAACGTAAAAAGGTTCTGTAATGCCAAATGTTGGCTGAAGGTACAATTAGAGCTCTATATTATTTGAAAACCCTGATATGAAAATTGGATAGGGCATTTATTGATCATGTTTGTCCTTTGTTCCCCGCACTTTATGTTGGCTCGGTTTCAACCAGCTACTTCAAAGAATCTATGTCCCCCGCTCAAGGAAAGAAAAGGGCATGCGTGGATCTAGGATGAGGGGGTCAAAGGGTTGGAGAGGGGGGAGGGGGACGAGGCCATAGGGAGTTTGGCATAAAATCTGGAATTACAAAAATTCAAAAGCTTCTTCAGATATCGCCTGGAAATAAAAGGTTTACACAAGCACAGAATAAGAATTTATGACCTTGACCTTTGGACCCCAAAATATATAGGAATCTTCCTTATGCTATAGAGGGTTGAGGTATAAAATGTCATTGCAAAAGCCCAAAATGCTTCTCGAGATATCGCTCTGAAAAGAAGGTGTAAGAAAGGAGATAATTTTAGAATTTATGACCTTCACCTCTTGCCCTCAAAATTAATAGGGTTTACCTTAGGCCATAGTTGTAGGGAGTTGTCTAAAATTTCACTGCAAAAGCTCAAAGGCATCTAGACATTGCATGGAAACGAAATTGTTTCAGACAGACAGACCGAAATTAATATCACCCACTTTCAGCAGTGGATAAAGAGAAACCCGATACATTATAATTGATACAGTAGTGCATATTGCTTAGAACTATTCAACGGGGAGACTTTCTGACCTTGACATTTCTGGTAACCTTGCTATTCCAAATGAAAATATATGTTGATATATGTTTGTGGGAACAATTCTGACATTTTTTTTTACCTTGACTTTCTATATGACCTCGAACTTGCTATAATTTTGGATTAAACAGTTTAGATGAAACTGTTCTCAATATTTGCACGAGTCGCCCGCGTGGCACAGTGGTTAGAGCGTCTGCTATAGAATCGCGGAGTAAGGAGTTCTTGAATCCTTGGATCGTGGGTTCGAATCCCACTGTGGGACGTGTAGACCAGTGCTTCGGATGAGACCGTGTTGCAGTACGTGCTGGCACTAAAAAGATCCCTCATTGCTCAGTGGCCCCGAGTGCCAACTTTGCAGCTCTCCATGGCCACCGACAAGTGGTTGGGTCTCCATATGAGTGAAAAATTCTTGACGCGGAGAAGGACGTTAAACAATTTGCAAAGAAAAAAAACCAAACAAAATTCAATCAGCATGGTTCCATTTGGTTCCTGGTGGAACATAGGGCCTCGGCAACAGTTCTCCATTGCACTTTGTTTTGAGCAGCCTTTTTTCCCCAGTTTTTTCCCAGCTATGTCCACTCTGTCTGATTTCCTCTTCACAAGGGACGCCCAACTCGACGTTTGCTTTGGGGGTTCCACTCGAGTGCGTGGCGTGTAATGTCTCCTGATGGTTTTCGGAGGGTATGTCCAATCCACCGCTACTATCTACGGGCTATTTGTTAAGTGATTGGGTCTTGCTTTGATGTTTCACACATGTTCTTGTTGTTTATATTTTCTGGCCATCTGAAGTTTAGTATGTGGCGTAGACATCTGTTTGCGAAGGGTTGTTGGTGACTCTCCATGTTTCAGACCCGTAGAGGAGCACAGACTAACATTGGTGTTATAGATACGGAGTTTTATGCGTTTGGACAGTGCTGTTTAACTCCACACAGACTTGAGGGTGATGAAGACGGGTCTTGCTTTATTAGTCACTGCTTTTATATCTTCGTCTGTTCCACCAGTGGCTGTGACGATGCTGCCTAAGTATGTAAAGGAGTTTACATCTTTTAGGTTAAGCTCTCCAAGCGTAATTGGTATTTGCTGTTTGTTGTGGAGCCGCATTACCTCTGTCTTGTCGATGTTCACCTGTAGACCTGTCTCTGTTGCTTTCTTTGCAAGCCTATTTGTCTTAAGCTGCATATGCTCATACTTCTGGGACATAAGGCATAGATCGTCTGCAAAGTCGAGGTCTTCCAAACACTGAGTGAAAGTCCACTGGACTCCTGTCTTACTATCTTTAGTTGTCTCCCGCATGATCCAGTCCACTACCACTAGAAAAATCATTGGTGACAGTAGACAGCCTTGTCTTTCCCCACTATGCACCTCAAACGCTTCTGTAAGCTTTCCATTGTGCATGACTTGGCATGTTGCCTCTTCATACAATTGTTGTAAGAGGTTGATAAAGGTGGAGTAGTTTCCAGATGACTTTTCTATCAACACTATCAAAAACCTTTTCAAAGTCGATGAAGTTCAGATACAGTGTTGACTGCCACTCCAATGACTCTTCGATTATATACGCAGAGTGGCGATCTGGTCTGTACAGGACTTGTCCTTTATAAAGACTGCCTGTTCTTGATAAAGTCGTTCTTCTATAGTATCTTTGAGTCTTTCCAGTATATTCTTGTTAGGATCTTGCTTGGGACAGACAGGAACATGATACCACGCCAGTTCTTGCATTGTCCTAGGTCTCCTTTCTTGGGTAGTTTCTCTAAATGTCCTTTTTTTAATCAGCTGGTACCTTCCCTCTGACCAGATCTTCTGCAGGAGAGGTAGTAACATATCTCTTAAAGTCTTTATGTCTGCCTTAAAAGCTTCTGAAGGTATTCCATCAGACCCAGTTGCTTTCCCACACTGGGGGATGGCAATTTTCAGTTTCTTCTCCTTTAAAGGGAGAGCTTATAAAGATATAGAAAATGATCAAAATTTAAAACTAAAATTTATGATTTTTTTCTTTTGAATGGGAAGTTAAATCTGGTGGTTACTTTGTGGTTAAATTGTTGACCCCCCAGCCTCCTTAAGTTTCTTCAGAGCTTTGATGGTCTCAGCTTTTGTGGGAGGGACGGTGATCACTGCTAGTTCAGAGTCTCCTGGTGGTATGTTTGGTGTTGTTTCTGGTGTTGGACGACTTAGGAGTTCTCTGAAATTGTTCCTCCTCACAGCTGATAATCTGCTGTTTGAGTAGTTTTCTTCCTTCAACCAGTCATCATGTATCTCCCGAAAGCCATTCCTTGTCTCGCTTTTCTCTTTTCCTGGGATCTCTTCGCATGCGTCTTTCCAGTTGTCTTTGATGGAGTGCCGGTGTTCTTCTACTATTGTTTCTTGACAGACATTGTTTTTCAGTGTGATGCTAAAGGTGTCTCTTGCGCCTTTTTCCTGAAGTATCTGGGTGTTAAACTTGATGTGTGGTTTGTCACAGTTGTCCTTGATTATTTGATTGTTTATTGTTTAACGTCCCTTTTTTACTCATATGGAGACGCCACAACTTGCCGGTGGAGAGCTGCAAATTTTGTCCTATACTCGGCACTCAGGGCCATTGAGCAGGAAGGGATCTTTTTCGTGCCAGCACCTACTGCGACACGGGACCTCGGTTTATACGGTCTCATCCAAAGGACCGGTCTCCACGTCCCACAGTGGGATTCGAACCCGTGACGTAAGGATTGACTCCTTACTTCGCGACTCTAGAGCAGACGCTCTAACCACTGCGCCACGCGGGCGACCCAAGGCTTTCAACTTGACTTTTTAGTGCCTTGTACTAGGTGGTGATCTGAAGCTACACAGCCCCCTTCTTGATCTTGTATCAAGCAGGCTGCGTCTCCACTTCCCTGAGATAGTAATGAAGTCTATCTGGTTCTTGGTTTTTCAATCAGGGGAAATCCAAGTCTCTTTGTGGATGTTTTTGTGCTGGTAGACACTTAATTCCTCCTATCACAAGGTCATTGAATGCACAAAAATCTTTGAACAGCTCTCCATTCTCGTTCATGTTTCCAAGTGCCTGGGTACCCATGATGAGTTCCCTCCCATAATTGTCTGAACCTGTCTTGGCATTCATGTCGCCCATCAAGATTTTGATGTTTTGTCTTGGTGCCTTATCCACTGCTGCCTACAGTTTCGTGTAAAAAATAACTTCGAGAAACAGCGCGCTTTATTGTGCGCAATGAATTAACAGTTTTTTCAATGGGTGGAACTGTAGGTCTACGGTCTGTCAATTTTTTTCCCGGAGAACTACAGATCTGCAGCTAAGCTTTCACCAGTCTGCTTCGTATGGCCTCTAGGTGGGGCTTCTCACTGAATCGAGCGTTGGATTTCTTCTTCTGTTGTTCTGGTTTCTGTAGCGTTGAGAGTTTTTAATTACATGATAACCCTATGCAAAACCCCCTGGACCCGGAGGACCGGTGGTTTTTCCTTTCCCTAGTCACAGGTTCCAGTTATTTGAAGGCGCTGGAAACTCGCCTTTTGCCATTGTCACTCAGCTACTGTTCAAAAGCATTTCCAGGGTCACTATACGAGGAGGCGTGTCATGTGACTAGCTTGCAGAACCTAATTGAGACGGTAGGCATTAACTTGAGGTTTTGATAGAGTAACTTAGTTGCACCCCTCGAGTTGTACACCTTTACAAGCCGTTGGAAAAGACAAACAAAATTTAATATGAACGTAAAATTCTTATAGGGACAAAGGAAAAAACTTCTCCATTTGCATTGTTTTTATTTAATTCTAATGGAACTTAGAGAAATATGTATATCAAACTTCATAATGATGTTAAAATTAATGAGAGCTATTCAACTGAGTCAGTTTTCCCCCAGTCGCAACTTCTCGTGCCTTTCCGACCAGCGAAAAAAACCTTCAGTAAGTCTCTGTGCTATGCAAAATAAATGTTATGGCGATTCTAGCCCACCGTACGTAAATAGTAGTAAATCAAAATCGAGCACCTGTAAACAGAGGCTTTAGGGCATAAGTATTTTGTGCCAGTTTCATAAAATAGAGCTATGTCAGATCTCTCCCCTGCGACAGTCCTCGGTACCCTCGCGGCAGGTGCTCTAATTAAACACCTTAGTGCTGCCTACATAGCTAGCAAAGACTTTGTGTATGTAGGTAAAATCTCCGAGCTGCATGTATGGCCAGTGAAATCGTGCGGAGGATTAAAGGTAGAAAAGGGACAATGTG
The DNA here is from genome assembly GCF_032062105.1 of Saccostrea cuccullata. NCBI lineage: Eukaryota > Metazoa > Mollusca > Bivalvia > Ostreida > Ostreidae > Saccostrea > Saccostrea cuccullata. The sequence continues at coordinate 512,400 of NW_026937804.1, read as the reverse complement.
AACGTACAGGGCTGTTTTATGGTGGAATCGGCGACAGGTAAGTTTTTTCACCTTCACTCATGATCAGCGTACCTGACAACACGTGATTCAACATGTTACACCTGTCGATTATATACAACTATACGGAAGCACGGTCCGTCATGTAGCTTACTGTCCAATAACATCTTTGTAAGCCAAGGGAGCGGACCGAAAATCCCTTAGTTTGCGAAGATGGTTCATAATGACTGGGTTCGACGCAAAATGCGTTGGGCCAATGACCAAACCCACTGCCTGGGTCTGTTAGGTCAAAGGCAAAAAGTTTTGGTCCAAGGGTGGAACAAATGCTTTTTTCTTGAGAACACAGTCAATAGATATTTGCTATACCTTTCAATTTTCATATGGACATGTTTTGGTACTGCATGTTAATTAGCAGTGAAACGTAAAAAAAAAACCCGCCAGTGTCCATATAGAAGTCCAATATCTCATTGACAAGTCCAACCCCCAAAACCGGGGGTGGGGGTAGGAGGGGGTTTAGGATCAAACTTCTTTCTGTTCATTTTTTTTTCAAACACAACCACCTACCCTTCTCTTACTTTATACACGTACATTTATAACATGTCTGTTGAAAGTGGAGGGGTGGGGGCTAAACCTAAGCCCCAATGTCCAATGCCTATATTATGTCTATCTTTGCAAAACAATCCCCCCTCCGGTTCCGACGCCTTAGAATAAACATGATGCCTTCAACTTTTCAAACTTCCCATTTATACCGTTGCCTATCATCTGCCTATGGGGTTGTGATTCGATACGTAAGAGCATGCTTCACGTGCGATCATATTCTAAAACTAGGCAAGCTATTGGCTAACAATTTGATAAAACAAGAATATCAGCAGTCTCCTTTAAAGTCATCATTTCGCGAGTTATATACGGTCGATACGTACAATGACCTTGTAAACAAGAACTAAATTTACAGCTCTCATGTAACCGAATGCTGATTTATGTTTTTCATACAACTTTGGAAACCATTATTTACACACTCAATTGTCTACGGATTTTTCCGTTTGCCCCATGTGACAAGGAGCTCATGGCGAGTGTGACTATTAAAAGTGCTTACTCCTCCATTGCACCTGATCCCACTTAATCCTAGTGTTTTAGAGTCGGTGTTTGCTCAGCTTCTGATCTTAATTTGGTGTGTTTGTTTCTCTTGCTGATTAAGGACTTGGGTCATCGTTTTGTCTGTTTCTTTTGCTGATTAGGACTTGGGTCATCGTTTCACCTGATGGCGGCTATGTCACACAGAGACAGGAACCAAAAATGGCGCTCATCAAGCTCCGTCTCCAAGGCAACACATTAACCCTGGAAGCTCCTGGAATGCCATCATTAGAACTGTCCACTAAACCCCAGACTGTCAGATCCCAAGTCGGCAATGTCAAGTAAGAGTTTGTTGTTTTTAATAGAAGTAATTCAATAACTTTAGTGAGGAAAATTACTGTAGCTTTTTTGGGACTAGACAATCATTCGATAAATTCAACTTTATTATCTCGCCGTGGAAAATGATACATGTATATATAATATTCAAATACATCCTTCATTTTGAAGCTGATTTCCTTATGAAATATTAATAATTTTAGAATTAAAGTGGACACTACCGAGTTTCTGGACTGCGGGGAGAAGGCTGCCGCCTGGATTAACAAATATCTCGGACGACAGGGGCTGAAAGTCGGCTTCTCCGCTCCCGACTTACAGAAAAGGGACGCCATAACAGCAGAGAAATTGTGGAAGCATAATGCTAAAAAGGGCGATATGGTAAGTAAAGAAGACATATGATTGTACCTAGTGCTTCCAAGATTAAAATATAGAAATCATTCATTCAAACTTGAAAACTAATTGGCAGCTGGCGTTCTCGGACTATTCAAGTTATATGTTGATGTCTGCAAAATCTATGGATGTCCTCAATAGCAAACTCAAGAAACCTGTCTACATCCTCAACTTCCGACCAAACTTCGTCGTGGAGGGCTGTGAGGCGTTTGACGAGGTATCGGATTTAATTTGTCTCAACGAATTAAAAGGATTTAACTAGTTTTAACTCCATGTAATTTAGTTTAGACCTAAAAGAATTGCATCCAAGTGATGTCCTTTAATATTAATTCATCATCTAACAAAAGTTTTACTTCTCTTTAGGAACATTGGAGGGAGGTTAAAATTGGCAATGTCAAATTCAGGAATATTGACGATTGTACGAGGTTGGTGTACTTTTCCTAAATTCTATAATGTTCAGATTTAAAGATTGCCACAATGTAAGACCCTAATTAAGACGAGTTTCTCATTCTATGAGGAAGATATAAAGATTGCCACTATATAAGACGAGTTTCTCGTTCTATGACGAAGACTTAAAGATTGTTCCTTTATTAGACGAGTTTCTTATTCTTTTTATTAATAACTGGACTTTTATGAAGAGTGCTGACTTTTACAGTTGACGATTTACTTCGACATTTAAATCTTTGTCATATATGGAGGTACAAAACCAATAATAGACAAGAGAACATTGTTAGTGGTCATACGTTTTGTGTTTAAGGGAACATTTGAAGGCCGGTTGTAGGGTGGTTGTCGGATTCATCTTGAGCAACTTAAATGAGTTTAATTCAGCCTGTTATTTTCGTTTTATTGAACGTTGAGCTAATTTTTTTAATTGCTAAAGAGCTTCCTTATATTGTCCAAGTGTAAAAGTAAGTCGTCGGTTGTAAAAGTCAGTATTTTTCGCAAAAGTCCATTATGATGAAGATTTAAAGATTGTCTTAATATAAGATGAATTTATCATTCTAGTATGATGAAGATTTAAAGATTGCCCCAAATAAGACGACTTTCTCATTCTATGATGAAGATTTAAAGATTGCCCAAATATAAGACGACTTTTTTCATTCTGTGTTGAAAATTGAAAGATTGCCCCAATAGAAGACGACTTTCTCATTTTGTGATGAAGATTGAAAGATTGCCCTTATATAAGACGACTTTCTCATTCTGTGATGAAGATTTCAAGATGGTCCCTATATAAGACGAGATTATCATTATATGATGAAAATTTTAAGATCGTCCCTTTTTAATACGAGTTTCTTATTCTATGATGAAGATTTAAAGATTGTCTTTATATAAGACGAGTTTATCATACTATGATGAAGATTTTAAGATTGTCTTTATATAAGACGAGTTTATCATACTATGATGAAGATTTTAAGATTGTCACTATATAAGACGAGTTTATCATTCTATGATGAAGATTTGAAGATTGCCCATATAAAACACGAGTTTTCCCACTGTATACTTCAGGTGTCTTCTGACTACCGTTGATCCGTACACAGGTGAAAAATCCAAGGAAGAGGAACCATTAAAGACACTGAGAACGTAAGTATTTGTTGTCTAGGCTAAAGTTATAACAATAATTCATTTTTCAAAAATTTTGTTTTATAAGTTACATGTAAAATATTAGAGAATCAGGGACCATATGACTCGTGTCACCGTTCTAACTCCGCAACAGAGAATTTGACAATATTGAATAAGTCCCTAATTTTGGTTTTGATTGCTACCAATGTTAATCTACCATATAGTATTTTATTTTGTTAAGAAATATGAATGTGTCATACTTGAAAGAGCTGTCAAATTACTTTGAAATGGCCTATATATAGATTAAGACCTGGGCATCGAAGGATTTAACATGAAAATAAAACACATGTATTCAAAGTAATTTGACTTTGGAGCATATAAGGTAGGTAAACTGGTGATAAAAAACTTCTCTTTTGTAGGTTTCGTTGTCGACCAGACCGTTATGGCCCCAAACCTGTGATGGGGATCTGCCTGGCCCCCGATTCTCTGGGTGGGGTCAGAGTAGGGGATGATGTTTTTGTCAAATACAAGTAACTTCCCACCAACGGATCTTCGTATTTGTACTCACATATATATATAAATCTCTATGCTCAAATAAACACAACGATGCAATAATAGCATAATTTAAATTTGTAAAATTTGTCAGGAAAAATATATATATTTTTAAAGTTTATTTCATGCAAAATATTTTACAGCGCATAGATCATCTTATTTTTGTTTTTCAAAAGATTTGCCTACTTTTAGGATTTTAATCCTGTTTGACTAAAGAGTAATTCTGGAAAAAAGTGCAGAAGGGTTTGATCTGAAAAAAAACCCAAACAGAAATATTGCAGTGTCTATGTTTATTATCTTGTTCATATACATTTATGATACACCATTGTTTGATGTGAGAGAATAAGAAATTCAGGGTGCTGAAAAACAAAAATAAAATTTTATAATTGAAAGCATATAAATACATACTTGTAAAATGTAATCTGGTATGATATTATTGTTATAATAATTAATTAATGTACGTATTTTCTCTTTTCAGAAGCTTTATTATGTGTTTATCATTTTCTAAAGTTGTACGTATCTATACGTACGTATAAATTTGATAATTTCAACAAATGAAAAATCATATAAGACTTCTATTGTTGAGCTTTGAAAATTATACTTATGATTTAGTTTGAATAAAAATATCTCGACGAATACCTTTGCATGTTTGATTTGGAATGAGGTTCCTGAGGTAGTCTGTTGTACATCTCTGACATACGTCATCATATATGGTGACGAAACTTCCGTCATTTGTAACCTTTACGCACTCTTCTACCGTTTTACCACGTGACACAAGGGATCGTCTGCCTTTCGTGGCGAGTACTGCTTGTAACTGACCTTTAGAAGATGCCGTTTCAATCGTGTATTGGCACTGTGCCAATATGTCAGATTCATATTCGCAGTCTCCGCTAAGTTTAATGGTTGATCCACAAGTGCTGTAAGTTATTTGTGTTCTGCATCTTTCACCTGATTCAGATTAAAAAAAAGAGAATTCATCATATTTGTAAAGATATACTTATATAATATAGAGAGATAGATATAATTTAACAGAGTTTATTGTACTGCTTGTTCTCAGCACCAAGAGACCTAGAAATTTTATTGAGGACAAAAAATTAAATCAAACTCAAATGCCAAATGGTAAGCTTGCATTAACGTCTTCATAGAACTGATATATGACTATAAATAACTACAGAACTTTTACAAGTGAGATAGAATAATAACGTACCAGGTGTATCTGTCGGGTCCTCGGGGATTAATGGGAAGTCTATAGGTTCATCAGTTCCTACAGAAAATATATCAAGTTAAAATGTGAAGAGTAATTAAAGTTCGCATTGAGTGATAATTGTACTCACTTGTACATTCCTTCACGCCGTCTCCATCAAAACCACGATTACACCTACACACAAAGTCACCCAGAACGTTTCTACACCGGGCGTTCTTATTGCAGGTCATGTGACGAGTGGTCAGCACCATCTTATTGATGCCCCCTTTTCTTACGCACGTCTGGATGATTTCACAATTTGTTAAAGGTCCATGCGAATTCAGCTACAAAGAAAAATTCTTAAAATGTAAACACGACAGAAAGAAAATACAGTTTAAATGACGACTGAACTATATTAACGGTACTACTAGGTGGCAATTACAGGATAATATTGATCTTTGAAGAAGCATCCACACTCGTCCTCCAGAACACACTTCTCTCCACTGAGAACGTATCCCTCCTTACACTCGCACCCTTCCTGTGGAACGACATCACATTTAGACTCCCCTTTAGGATCTGTACAGGTGCGCGGACATCCAACAATGGCTGGGTTATATACAGCATTGTCAGAGCATGTCAGAGCTGAAAACAAGGGTTATACACCGTATTCTCAGAGAAAGTCAGGTCACAACAGAGCTGAAACCGAGACCATGCATTCTCGGAACGGACCTAAGCTGAAATAATGATGGCAATGAAGCAAATATTGCAGTATTTATAATTTTGAACTCTGTGTTTTTATAGTGACTGAACTAAAAAGAAAATACTAGTAGCATGAAGATCTTACGACAATAGTCGGTCTTTCTCCACACCACTTTTCCGAATCCCTTAATAAGACACATTTCTGCAAGTGATTCTGCTGCCATACAGGCTGTCTTCATGGCAAAGTCAGGTTTGTCTTCATAAGAACAAACATCGTCAGTACAAGACTGGTACAGTTCCCTGGCCAAGTTCTCATCCGCTTTGATGCATCTTGCGAATGGTCCCAATTTATCCAACAAAACGCCACAGAACTCATTTGATGCTGCTCGCTTGGTCATAAGAGGTGAACACTTGAAATCAGAGTCGGTGGTGGAACATCTGAAAATGCAATTAAATGTTTTATTTGTATTTTGTTTTTTTCTGCTTATGTAGTTTGACTTTCAAGTGATTTAAAAATACAGACTGAGAGCTTCATGCTTGTGTCTTATGTATGTATACTAAAGCGGTTTACTTTTCTCCAGACTTTGCGAGGTCGTCGAACACTTGGTAACTTTCTCCAATAAGTGAGTACTTGTTGGGTCTCCTTGATACGTCATCACCCGTCTTTGTCCTCAGGTCGTCCTTCTTGTTGTTACAGTTACCACAGATACCCGTTACACGGTCACCATATTGTTTTGGTACAGATAAAGAAACCGAATGTACGCCATCAAAACTAACGACAACTCCACACGTTGTGGAGACTGTCAGGAAACGCCCCTTCGTCGTCACTTTATTAAAGCCGTTATTGGATGTCCATGGTGCAAACATTTTTATGCCATTAATCTGTTAACGAGAATTTTTTTTTCCACAATTATACATTTAAAATCATAAGATCGAACATATTTGTAAATAAAGATATACCCGTTAATTTGTTTCAATTCTTATTTAAGAGTATCTTACCGTTAATTGGTTCTTCTGGAGCAAACGTATATTATATCCGGGCACTTTAACGTCAACCAATCGTGTGAAGGACACCTTGGCATTCTGTTGACGTCTAACATTTTTAACCTCTATGTTGAAGGAACACTTGTCCTTGGAATTAAATTTGGACAGAGTGTACTTACATTCACCCATAAAGTGGATCATTTGTCCGTCAAAGGTCCGGTAGTGGGGATCGCCAGACGCCATGCAGGTGCAAGACTCTAAATAAGAAAATTTGTTGGATATTATATATGGTTTCTCTCTTTTAATAAAAGAGTAACAAGTTGTACATTACATTTACTAAAACATGCATTTCGATAACAACAAGCTTCAGAGGACACAAAATCAAAATCGGAGGGTTTCCTTCTCTGCAACTTAACGCAAATTGACATCTTTTACGCTACGAGTCCCTAATTTAAAATTAAGTACATTAAAAAGAAAACTAATGTTGCTGGGTATGACCTTGACAAGAAGAGACTCCATCTCCAAATAATCCTTGGTTACATTGACATATTCCATTATCACATCTGGCATTCTTGTGACAAAGATGTTTTCCACCACACAATTCTGTAAGTGAAAGGAACAAAATAATCCAATTTTTCTATGCAGGGTATACCGAATGATAAGCAAGCAGACAAACGAATTAAGTTATGTGTTGGGCCTACTTTTACACTCATTGACTCCATCTCCCAGGTAACCCTCCTTGCAGACACACTGACGAACACCGTCCTTCAATCCACACAAACCGTCAGAATGACAGCGCTCACTGGTTCCAAGAACCTGCAAAACTGCCTCTCCATCCCTTCTGACGCACTTCTTTGTCGTAGTACAGTCATATGATACAATGACGGCGTTTAACTAAAACCAAATCTCTTTTTTAATGAATTGTCCTTAATGAATTGGTGGTAGACCAAGTTTACTATAATAAATTATCTTATGTAATTACATGTACTGGGTATTTGTTTTGGAATCGTCCTATTTTTCGTTTCATCTAAAGTAATCTTGAATATTTCTATCTTCAATTTGATTGGTTCATTTGATATTAACCAATAGTTTTAGTTTACTTTTAGTATAAGTATTCGTTCAAACTAAGCAAAATTAGGCAGTATTACATTTAAAGAAGAAATAATCTATCCAGCGAATATCAGATGCCTAAGAAACCTAAGAATTCGTACGGTCAATTTTCATGGATTGCTTAACATTTTCAGGTTCACAGGGATCTAATTTTATGTAAATTATACCTATAAAAGCAAACATCAAGACTTTTTCGCACTGTTTAATTAATTTGTATACGACGTAATTCATGGATGAAAGGTACCGACGAATTCCACGAAAATTCAGCCATCAAAAAAATCTTAAGATTCCACAGAATGCCCAAACTTTCGTGCTGAATTGTCTGGAGTTTTCCCGCTTATCAGAACAAGACGAGGAGCGTATATACGGTGGGTCTGCCTGGTCGACAGGGATTGTTTAATCCCTCTATGCCACCTTGTCCTACCTTTGAAGTTTATTTTTGCTCTGCTCCCATTATTTTTTCAATGGGCTTCAGAAATTGGAAATGTTTTACAATTCGTTATCTTTCTATTTCATTACTGAGGAGAAGAAACGTACCGGGATATAATCCCCGTTAGCAGCCTGACATCCACATTCATTCTCTCGAACACAGTTTGTTCCACTCAAGACAAACCCTGGTAGACACTCGCATCCCTCCGTATTGGGGAGGGCACATTTACTTGGTGCATTTGGTGATGTACATGTAGCAGGACAGCCGCTGATAGAAGCACTGTATCGCTGATTGGCTCCACATTTAATTGCTGAGATAAGGTAGATTTAGTATGTGTTAATCGTAAAGATCATCATCACAAAATGAACGATTGGATTTTTATTTAGATGATATGCTTCTTGAGACTGAATATTTCAATTAATAAAATTTTAGAAAGAAGGTGTTATCGGGCACATTTTTAAATTTATCTTACGACAGAAAGAAGATGATCTCCATTGCACCAAGAAACCACTAGTTTCACAAACGGCCTCCAGTCCCTCAGCTGCCCGACAAGAAGCCTCCTGTCTTTTGGTGACGTCATCAAAGTACGAGCAGACGTCGTAGATACAGGATTCGTACATCTGAGAGGCCAGTGTAGGTTTGTAAGCCAGGCATATATTGAACGGAGAGCTTCTCCTTGTCTTTGGATTAAGCATTCCACAGTGACTCTTGTCAGTTGCTACTTCCAACATTTCTTTTGAGCATTGCACATCATCTTCTAGAGTTTTACATCTATTTAAAAAAGAATAGATTTAATATTTACTAAGTAATGCAACATTCGTTAGTGAACAGATCGAATAAAATTTCTGTCATGGTGTGTTTTATTATCATGGAGATGTCCGAGTACTTACACAGCGGATGTTTTCTCCGTGTTGTCATATACTTCATAACTTTTACCAATCAGAACGTATTTGTTGCTCTTCCAAGAAACATCTGCACCGTCTTTGGTGCGATAATCGTTTTTCTTTCCATCACAGTTTCCACATATTCCCTCCATCTTTTTGCCGTAGGACCTTGGGACGCCAATTTGTACTACCGATTTCCCATCCCAATTTACCATGACGTTACATTTTGTGACCAGTTGGACAAACCTCCCACTCATCATGATCTTTAGGTCTCCGTTGTTCTCTGAGACAGGGAGGAACTTCTTTTCTCCATTTATCTATGCAAACGTATATTGGACAAAGTAAAATCATTTTATACCCGAACAATTATTGATATTCCTCGTAATAACACACATGCAACGAATTCTTTATCATTTTCAAATGTAATGTATTTATTTTCTTTATTTAGGCAACCTATACATGTATGTCTAAATAAAGAGTTTTAAAAACGTACGTAAACTTTATGATTTGGGGCCAATCGTATGATTTTGCCGTATATTTTGACAAAAACACTTCTGGTATATGCCACACGCCTGTTCCGTCCTCTGTGTTCGTTTTTAACGTCTACACTGAAAGCACACGGGTCATTCTTTTTCAGAGATCTGGTCATCGTATATTTACAGACGCCCATAAAGTGAATCATCTGACCGTCATATGTTCTGTAATGAGGGTCCCCGCTAGCACTACAGGTACACATCTCTAGGAAAGACAAACATTCATTCAAGTAAAATGTTTCAAATGGATAAACGGTCACGAATTTGTACTTACAAAGTGCAACATTGCTATTGATCAATAATTCTAATGTAAAATTAGTTTTTAAAACACTTGTTTTATTGGGGCTAAGAGAGAACAAAAGAAGTTTAATAGAATCCCTACTTTCACAGCTGTTCTCTCCATCACCGAACAATCCCCGCCTACACTGACACCTTCCTTTCTTACAGGTGGCTTTCTTGTGACACCGATATTTACCACCACATAAAGCTACAAAGTAGATCATATAGAACAATATTTTTTAAATAATCAAATGACCATGCATGTGTCAAAGGTACCATACTACAAGCAAGGATCATTGGTAACCTTTAGATTTTACGAGATATGACTTACGCTGGCAGTTTTTGAAACCATCCCCGAAGAAGCCTTTCTTACACTCGCAGCTTCTTTCACCATTTTCATCCAGACGACACTCAGCTCTTTTGTGACATCTGACACCAGAGGAGGTTTTCACCAAAACAGCTTTACCGCGAACCTTCTTACACTCCAAGACTTCTGCACAGTTTGTGGCACGAATTTTGGTTCCAATCTACGTATGAAAATAGAAAGGCAAAAATGTTCTACCTCTTCATGTTGAAGCAAGATCCAAGCATTTTAACTGGTAAAAAGTCAAATGTTCACAAAACGTGTTTTGTTGAAAATCAAACCCATAAAACATATAAAGTTAAATGTAGTGGTTTCTTTTCAGAAATTTTAAACGAAAGAACCGTAAGATACCGGAAAGTAATCTCCTTTGTCATTCCTGCACCCGCATTGGTCCTGTTTTACGCAAACTCCATCACTGAGCACGAATCCCGCCCGACAGAAGCACCCTTCAGTGGATTCTACGGTGCACGAGTCCTCAGCCTTTGGATCCAGACAAGTAGCAGGACAGCCAGGGCCACTGCTCCTGTATTCCGCATTCTTGTCCTCACATTTTAGGGCTGCAAATAGGAGTTCGATATTGAAATGAGATATTAAATCCAAACCATGTCAACCAAAGTCAACTGAAATACATATCTAAGGCAAATACTTGCATAAAAAAGTTTTAAACTGTTGAATTCTCTATGTTCTTTCTATTTGCAATTGTTAAACGTGAAAACAAAGCGGAATTACGTGTACATGTATATATTTACTAGTATCTCAATTACGGAAGCTACGTAGCTATTGATAAAACCACAGGGTATCTTACACTTTCAGTATGCGCAGCATTGAAAACTTGTTGCTATTTGTTAGAGTTTTTATACATTTGACAAAAAAAAACAACACATTATTATTCCATGAAAAAAAAAAGCTTTGGAGAATAAACGTACGACAAAATGCTGTTGTCCTCCATTTGACCGTGATCCCGTTATCTGCGCAGTCCTCCGCAAACGCCTCCACCGCTTCACATTTGGCGACCTCTAGATTAGTTCCCTCCAATGAACACACGTCAATTCGACACGACTCAAAGTACTCCTTGGACATTTCTGGAAACTTGGCGATACATTCAGCGAATGGTCCCTTTTTGTTTTGGATCCAACCACAATACTTGTCTGTGGCCAACAGGTTACTCATTTTTGCATCACATGTAAACGCATATGGCGTGTCTTGTTCAGTCTTGCATCTAAAAACGAGAAATTATTAATTTTATGTTCAGTCTACTGTACTAACAAATTGAAATTTCTCAGTATTTATTTCATTTACTACAAACGTGTTTTTCGGGATTTACTACAGAGTGCCATATGAGCAATTGTTCAATATACTGTTGCAAAAGGACTAAACTAAAAAGTGAAGTACTTCTCTTCTCCAATATTTGTGTCGTCATCCACTTCATAGCTGTTTCCGATGAGAGAGTACCTCGATTTCTCTCTCCTGACGTCACGTCCTGTACTGGTTCTCATGTCGTCACGTTTACCGTTACAATCACCACACAGACCGGTCAGCTTCCCCCGGTATTTACCGGGTACCGTTACCGACACGGCATGTACACCGTCAAAGTTAACCTTAACTCCACACGAAGTCCAAACCTGGACAAAACGTCCGCTCCTGAACACCTTCAGCTTACCGCCGAGTTCACTGACGGGTAAGAATTTCTTCTCTCCGTCAATCTGAAAACAAATTTTAGTGAGTAGGTTTTAACTATATTAATAGAAATAAAGAAACGTGTCCTTAGCTTTTTGACAACAATGCAAATAAGCTAAAGTCAATTTTCAATCAACCGACCAAAAGATAAAAAAAAACAGGAGAGGATTTGATAGGTAAACGGAGAGAAAATTAGAAAATAAGATCTTTCTTTTATGAGGAGGGGGGCAACATTTAATATATATCAAAGAGTAATCTGGGCATTTTATCCATGCAAAAAATTACCACAGCAACACCCTTTAGACGTAAACTAATTCTCTTTCCTAAGATGTCCAAGTCCACTCTCCGAGTGAATGATACTCGTGTATTCTTGTTTCTGTGTTCATTTTTCACGGTGACCTGGAAGCTGCACTTATCATTTGACGTCAGAGATTTCGTCAGAGTATACTTGCACGTTCCCATGAAGTGAATCATTTCCCCGTCGTATGTTTTATAGTGGGGATCACCGGACGCCATGCAGAAACACGACTCTAACAATGCCAAAAGTAAAAAATAAGATAATCAAAGATACTTGCAATTTCATTGTAATTTTGAGTAAACTTAAATTACTTACTTGTACAACTCTCATAACCGTCCCCATGGTAACCTCGATTGCACCTGCATTTTCCTTTACGACAGGATGCATTCCGTGTGCATTGCTTTCCTCCGCAACTTGAAATCCTCAATTTTGCTGCAAACAAAATGATAAAAATTCACCATGTTTGTACACAGAAGAATTTTATTTACGTATTTACATGTGAAGATTTTTCTTTTGACAAACGTACGTCTGCAGGACCGGAATCCGTCCCCGGTAAATCCTTTCTTACAAACACACGTCCTCTCGCCTTCTTTATTCAGACCACACCTGGCGTTTTTATGACACCTCAGTCTTGTGGATACTCGTTTAAAAGATGCCTTCCCTCGAGAATTTCTACATATATAACTAGATCCACAGTTAGAACTCTGTAACTTGGCTCCAACCTGAAAGCAAATATAAAAGATACTATCAAGTTTTGTTTTTTAACAATTCTTTTTTTTTTGTGAAACGGCTTTAATGATTAAAAGTTTGTTTTTTTTTAAATTGTGATTATTGATAACTCAAAAGACAAAATCCAGTATAACATTTTTGGTGTTTACGAAGAAAAAAAAAACAAAGCGAATACGAATATAAGTAAGACAAATGTTCCAGTAATGTATGCACCATCTACAGTAGTTTTGTCCAATTACACATAGTTACTTGGAAATAGACTTGATTACTCGATGGGTCGCCGACATTAACGTCGGGGGTTTAGCAGTTGCTAATCTCGACTTCGTCGAGGTGAGCTAAAAATGTGAACATGATTATTTACCGGGTAGTAGTCACCAGACTTTGTTTTACATCCACACATTTTCTGTGGAACACAGGCTCCGTCACTCATCAGATACCCAGCTTTACAGAAGCAGCCTTCTTGTGGCTCCAGTGTACACGTGTCCTCAGCTTTAGGGTCCAAACACGTGGCCGGACATCCCGGACCACTAGCTCGGTACTCAGAATTTTTGTCTGTACACTTTAGTGCTGAAAATGAATACATGCAGTAAAACGATTAAAATTATGTTTAAAGAACATAGAGAGAGTTACAATAACATTTCAATAACATGTTCATACTATTAATATTGAATAACGAATATAAAGTGTTGAATTTCACAGCCACTGTACGTCAGCAGTTAAACTGTTTTCCAACTTATTTTACTTCTGATAGAAATGATTGGATAAAGATATAAATTCTCCGTAAGGCTGACTTTCTATATTTGATAAAAATACAAATGTCTAAGGGCCCTGAACATAAAACTTAAAACATTTCAACTAGGGTAGCATTATTCTAAAAATCTTTATTTATTTGATATACATGTATATGATTCGTTTAATAAACGTACGACAGAATGCTGCTGTCCTCCACTTGACCGTGATCCCGTTATCTGCACAGTCCTCAGCAAACGCCTCTACCGCTTCACATTTGGCCACCTCTAGATTAGTTCCCTCCAACGAACACACGTCAATCCGACACGACTCAAAGTACTCCTTGGACATTTCTGGAAACTTGGCGATACATTCTGCGAAAGGTCCCTTCTTGTTTTGGATCCAGCCACAATACTTGTCTGTGGCCATCAGAGTGTTCATCTTTTTGTTGCATGTAAAAGTGTTTGGGTCTTCAAATGTTTTGCACCTTAAAAAGTTCAGAATTAAGTATATATACCTATCAAAATATTTTATATTCTGTATCAATTGATCATTTTTAAATTTTGACGTTTTCATCTCATTAGAAAAGACACTTTACAACTGATCATGTATTTTTAAAGAAACTTCGTACTCATTTGAAGGTTAAACGTTAAAAGAATCATGAACACATACTTCTTTTCTTCACTTTCCTCATCCTGTACTGTGTAGCTGTTTCCGATGAGAGAGTACCTCGATTTCTCTCTCCTGACGTCACGTCCTGTACTGGTTCTCATGTCGTCACGTTTACCGTTACAATCACCACACAGACCAGTCAGCTTTCCCCGGTATTTACCGGGTACCGTTACCGACACGGCATGTACACCGTCAAAGTTAACCTTAACTCCACACGAAGTCCAAACCTGGACAAAACGTCCGCTCCTGAACACCTTCAGCTTACCGCCGAGTTCACTGACGGGTAAGAATTTCTTCTCTCCGTCAATCTGAAAATGAAGATTTCTGTCTGCCTATAGTTTTACTTTTTAAAAAAATTGCATTTGCGTGTAAGAAACGATTGCTAAATACGAGAAAGAAACTGTCAGATTATCCTACCAGTACAACTCCTTTCAGTCGTAAACCGACTCGCTTCCCAAGAGTATCCACGTCAACCTGACGAGTATAAGACACGTGGGTTTTACCGTTACGGTGTTCGTTTTTCACAGAGATGTGAAACCCACATTCATCACCTGTGGTCAGTGATTTCGTCAAAGTGTACTTGCAGGTTCCCATGAAGTGGATCATTTCTCCGTCAAAGGTCTTGTAGTGAGGATCTCCGGATGCCATGCAGAAACAGGACTCTAAGAAGCAATTTAAACGTTAATTTCAAGTCCAATTAAGCATGTGTTTGAATGTGATTGAAAGTAAATGAATATACAATAATAATTACTTTGACATGAATTTATTCCGTCGCCATGATAACCTCTATTACACACACATTTCCCCTTCACACATCTGGCATTTTTACTGCATTTTCCACATTGTTCTGCACTTGCAATTGGTTCATTCACTTTAATAATTAGAGTTAAAATGTATTTTAATCCTGTTTATGATGTTTTTAAAGAAAGATGGCAATTGTTTTTCCTTGGTACCTAACATGTAAATTTACAATAAAAACTGCTTTAAATATCCAGATTATCATATAAACCTACACTGATAGACGTTCATCCTCCAAGCAGCTCCACATTTCTCTTTAGAATTACCACTACAGGGATACGAGCACTCTCTGTCCGACTTCTTTGGATATCTCCTCATGGTGTTTCCACAGAAACACTCATTACGGTGCTGAAAACAAATAGGGTTTTAATCAAAATTAAATTGTTTTCAATGCATTTTTCAGTATTTCTCATATCTCTGAATATTAAAAACACACAATTACCTGTACTCCGGCATATTTCTTCTTTCGTTTCCTACAAAGTTCCTTACAAGAGGATACTGTCAATTTCGTCATTCGGATAAAATTTTGATCGAGAAGACGTACACGGCGATCTTCAAAGCAACCGAGGTAAACATCTACGAAACAATAAAGTAAGAAAAATCAAACATATAAAAAATGGAATGAATTACGGGTGGTGTTTGAGCTTCAACGAAGATGTTTTTACAGTGATGAAATGTTGCTGGTTACCCTACGTTTTGATATGGTTGGTACCTTTTAAAGGTTTCTTAACAGGAGTCTTCTTCTTCAACACGAGAGGTTCCTCTGGAAAAAGAAACTCCTTTGTTTGAGCACATTGTATGTCACCATACTCTCAAAAATAGGTATCTTATAATGATCTTGTAATTTGATCTGGTCTGAAAATACAATTAAGCTTATACAAACATTGGACACTTACCAGGTTTAAATCGCCAAACTCCCAAAGCACCAAATCCTGTGGATATTCCGATAACGTTGGTTTTATAAGGACGGGGGTCCTTCCACCTCATAAGCATCTGTTGGCCACATATTCCTCCGCGACCTACCTTGATTTCACCTTTGGCCCAGGTGATCCAAAATGGTCTGAAATCCTTACAACTCAGTAACCCACTTCTGAAGGAGGCCCGGGGAGGACCTTGCTTTGTGTTTCGTATCACAGATTTACTGTTTCTCCAGCCGCCAAGTACAATCTCGTAGAAGTTTTTGGTCTGTTTTGTTGAGTCCATGATTGCGATGTGGGCATCGTTACATGCTAGTACTTCAAATCGGAGACAGGTTCTGTCTTTAGCGGTGATACCGTACTGGGTCAGAAAGTGATATGAATACCTGTTGGGTGTCTTCACTGTTACAGATTTCGGAACTGTGGAAATGAGAAATTCGTTTTTAAATCATTTTTCTTTTCTTTTCCGTTATGTACAAAGTTGTATAGAACGTGGAATGATTACTAGTATTCAAAACTGATCTTACCTGGTGTCTTTGGAAATTTTGATGGCGTTGCTAAAATATGGAAATTGACTTAATATATCTCATGCATAAGAAGACTAAGAAGAACCTAATTAATAAAAATGTACTTGAATAAAACTTTTCCCCCAAAGTTTCTCACCTTGGCAACTGTAAGTGAAATCAAGATACTTAGATGTCCCTTTGCATGGGTCTCCAAACACGGTATTGGAGGCATATAATTCACACGACTGTTTTCCATCGCAGTGACCCCTGACTTTTGAGAGAGCATTCTTAGAGGCGCATTTGAGAGTTCGAATAGTGCCTCTGCAAAATGCTCTACTGGACCTCCCGTAATTTGCTGCGAGTATCCTCAAACGTGATCCTTTGGGACAGGATATTTTTCTTTTTAAACGTTCGCAGACAATAATCTTTTTTGAAGCTGAAATATAAGAACAGAATTTAAAAAAAAAAACAGTACCTTAATACTTAAGTCAGTCTAAATTACTACATGTAATTAGATTCAGAGAGATATACTTGTACTGATTCAAAAATCGTAAAAAGTCATTCATATGCGAGTTTATCTCATTCTAACCTTGAATTTTCTTAATTTTTTGGATAATGCTTTCTTTGCTTTTTCCTTTACTTTCATGGCTTTTCCCTCCACTTTTCACTCCACTTTTCCTTTTCCCTCCTCTCTCTTCACTTTTTCCTCTGCTTTTATGACTTTTCCCTCCACTTTTCCCTCCTCTTCCTTTACTTTTATCTCGGCTTTTCCCTCCTCTTTCAGCACTTTTTCCTTTCCTTTTCTTTCCCCTTTCTTCACTTTTTCCTATGCTTTTCCCTTTCCTCTCTTTACTTTTATCTCGGCTTTTCCCTCCTCTTTCAGCACTTTTTCCTTTCCTTTTCTTTCCCCTTTCTTCACTTTTACCTATGCTTTTCCCTTTCCTCTCTTTACTTTTATCTCGGCTTTTCCCTCCTCTTTCAGCACTTTTTCCTTTCCTTTTCTTTTCCCTTTCTTCACTTTTACCTATGCTTTTCCCTTTCCTCTCTTTACTTTTATCTCGGCTTTTCCCTCCTCTTTCAGCACTTTTTCCTTTCCTTTTCTTTTCCTTTTCTTCACTTTTTCCTATGCTTTTCCCTTTCCTCTCTTTACTTTTATCTCGGCTTTTCCCTCCTCTTTCAGCACTTTTTCCTTTCCTTTTCTTTTCCCTTTCTTCACTTTTTCCTATGCTTTTCCCTTTCCTCTCTTTACTTTTATCTCGGCTTTTCCCTCCTCTTTCAGCACTTTTTCCTTTCCTTTTCTTTCCCCTTTCTTCACTTTTTCCTATGCTTTTCCCTTTCCTCTCTTTACTTTTATCTCGGCTTTTCCCTCCTCTTTCAGCACTTTTTCCTTTCCTTTTCTTTCCCCTTTCTTCACTTATTGCTCTGCTTTTACCTCCCTTTATTATAATTTTTTCCTTGCTTTTCCCTTTCTTCTCTTTTCTTTTTCTCCTTTTTATGTCACTTTTCCCACCGCTCTCTTTACTTTTCCCTCCTTTCTTAGCGATTTTTCGTGCTAATTCTATTCTTTTCTTTATGTCATTTTTCCAGCTGCCTACTTTAGTTTTCACTAATTTTGGATCAATTTTTGATCCAATCACACTTCTTTTTATGTTGAGTTCTTTGCGTTTCCCGTCGATTTTCTGAACTTTCCCTCCACTCTGTTTAGGCTTTCTCCCTTTTCCTTTCTTTTTCTTCCCTTAAATTTGAAAAAAAAAGTTCATGCCAATACACTTTTGGCAACCTTACAAAATAATAATAATAATAATAATAATAAATTTCGTCTTTTTTACATTAATAAAAATCATCTAGAGACTAATAAGATTACTTAGTGTCAATTTACCTTCTACATCCGCCAGGAGAATTAGGACCGCGATGAGGAGGATAATGATGTAGAGCCTCATCTTGGTGCGACATCTAACGGCTGGTCAGATTAGGGGTCAGACAACTCTTTATATAACCCTGTAACAAGGGGTGTCCGAAGGGGACTAAATTTTCGTAATTAAGTAGGAAAACATTTCATTTAAAAATTTCATCTTCAAGCAAATACTGGAATTTAATATTCTCCATTTCTTTTGGAATAAAATGAAAAGTATTTTATTTTTTATGTAAATTTCAAGTAAATGTAAAAGGAAACTTATATAAGATTATTAATTCCCACCCGCATTAACCCTGTATGATTTGATCCTTTACGCACCGTCGGCATCTGGGGTGTTTGAATAAACAAACCAAACAAAAAGATGGATACTTCTTGGTAACATTCTCTGATCTTTTAAAGAATTGTAGAAAATAAACATATTTTGAGATTCTTTTATGTTGATTAATTAATGACAAACACAAGCAGCTGTTCGCTGACAAAACGAAACAG
This sequence comes from Saccostrea cuccullata, assembly GCF_032062105.1. NCBI lineage: Eukaryota > Metazoa > Mollusca > Bivalvia > Ostreida > Ostreidae > Saccostrea > Saccostrea cuccullata. The sequence goes on along the minus strand of NW_026937804.1, from coordinate 493,298 downwards.
TCACAAATGTGCGAAAAGTGCGTAATTTAAAGTATTCGAAGATGGATGAATCAATCAATGTTGTTAACTTTGTTAGATTTGACATACTATACAAAATCAATTTGATACATTTTAACAGAAGTACTTTTAGACTGACTTTTTAAGAAAAAGGGAGAAATTAAAAAACAGAATCCATTTGATACATTGGCATTGCACAAAGATTCTTAAAAATGTATCTTTTTAATGAAAACAATAGTAAAATTTTCTCCATATTGTAACTATACATGCAATACCAAAGTAAGCGACGTGTCTATAATGCATGAACTGTACTGAAATAATTAGATTTAACTTTTGCTTTCTCAAGCAATCATCTTACTGGCCTACTAGCTTACTGGCGTTATTAGTACCGGTTTTCAAATCGGGTAGGAGGGAGTGGTAAAAAGTAACAAGCAAAAAATAAATTAAAAAAAATAATATAATAAAATGTATCAACTCTTAAATATCATTTTTGATGGAGGAGGCAAATGAGGTTTTTTTTTCTTACTTTTCGATCACCTTTTTTCAAATGGAATTGGAATTTACGTATGATCAATCTTTCAGCAAAAAAAGGGGATACGCATCCAAATCAAAATCTACTTATAAAAAAGAGAGCAAAGTGCTATTCACAGAAATTCAAAATTATGTTTCAATTTACATGTACTCTCTTTTATGCAGTAAATAATAATTGTATGCATACGAGTTTTTAAAAGATACTTTCAACTTCTTTTTTCTTCTTAAAAGATCCCTGTAGAAGCTTCACTTCAAATCAGGCTCCCTGGTCAATGAGCATCAGCTTGAGTGCTTCTGTTTTCTTCATTCGTAGAAGTAAATTTTCGATGCTAAAAATATAATTTAACTGTTTTTCAAAACAAATAATCCCGGTCTGTGCGTATAGCATTTGACTCATTGATTAACCAGATCAACTAACTAAAATGTTTGTAAAATATTGAATGAGCTCTTTGAATATTTTTTTTTATATTAATTTGAACTACATGTATACATAAATGTAGAAAGTAAATTGACAAAATGACATTTTGAATTTTTTTTAAGGAAAATGCGACTCCTGCCCAAATCTTATAAATCAAAGGTTCATTCGAAAGTGCAGAAAATACATGGTTTTATTGAAGGGACAATTACGCCAAAAGCTTAAAAATTAAATTTTAATCTATAGTTAAAAGTAAAAAGAGTTTGTGTAATAATGAAAGTGAATTAATGAGTATATAAAATAAAATAGTTTAGATAACATAAAACTATTGGTTGTGAAGAAATTTGCAAATATGCGAAAACTTGAAAATCCACACTTGCTATCAACCTTGGTGAGGTAAAATAGGATCATTTCGACTTAATTGAAAAAGCACAAAATGCTGGACACATTACATTATATCCATTCAGACCATTGACCCTCCCAAATATTGTCATCACGTTGGTCCTTTTTGAGATACTAGAATTTAAAATGAGACTCCTTAACAAGGAAGTTGAGATAATTCATGGTTAGATGTCGTGGGAATGAACACAAAATCTTCAAAGATACAAGTACTTTAAAAGATATGACTTCAACCGGTATAAAAATCAACTAACATGTATTCTCTTGTCAGTTAGGTTTTCATCCTCTACGAATTCATACGAGGTGTCAGTTTAATTTACCTTGGTAGTGGAACAACATGGATTTGTACTTACTTATCTTTAGTGTGTTCTTATTTGGAGCAAAGGGACTTCTAATTAACCAAAACCAGACTCATCATTTAAGTGTGTCAGAGAGATTGGATGAGCTGGAGAAGCAGCTAGCAGACGAGAAAAGGCAAAGGTATCTGTTACAAATGAAATACGATCAGGAAATAGAACACATGAATTCAACAGACCAGAAACTGCTCCAAGTGTACCAAACAGCTCCGAAACAATTTCATGATATTTCAGTCCAAATTAAAGGTGCTTTGTTGAGCATTAATAACCTAGACAATAGGCAAAATCTTGACAAACAAGAAGTTCTGGGAAAACTGGGAGATCTAAAGACATCCTTGAGTGATTTGGCATTGAACCAATCTGATATAGCCAACCTTCAGCGATACTTCCAAGAAAAGGAAAATATTCACACTAGCATGATAGAAACTCTAAAACGCAACGAATCCTCCAATGATGAGAAAATTACCAAGCTGCAGTTAAGTCTCACCAGTCTTGCCAACAGCGTAAGGACTTTAGAAACTACCGTGAATGCAAACACAAATAAACAGACCAGCTTACAAACAAAGCTCCAAGGTATATTGTAACAAACTAAAAATTTCTTTTCAAACGAATTGTTAGTCCAATACTTATACACTGAATTAACGACGGATTTTTCCGTTATTTCCCGATCATGACAGAGAGCACACGGCGGTTGTGACCAGTCAGCAGGGGATGCTCACTCCTCCATGGCACCTGATCCCACCTCTGATGTTTCGGAGGTCCGTGTTTGCTCTGTTCCTATTTTGTATTGTTTTATGGACTTTGATATTGAATACTGTTCGTTATCTCCATATCCTTCTTTCTACAAATATGAAGGCGCACGTATATGTTGGACTCGGGTATACTTGGCGAATTTGATATTGAAAAGGGAGTTGAGATACAAAGAATTTTAATGTTGTAGCCAAGTTTCTTTCCAAATTTGATAAGTTTGTCTTGTAGAGATGTAAATATTGAAATAGTTCATGATTATTCTAATTTCAGGAATTATGGATCCCATTGTTTTTCTTGCCGTGCCATTGCAAACTTTCAGTTTTTGGCCAGATATAGGTTTTCATGCCCCGACAGTTTTCCAAAATAGCGCAGTCAAATTTTCAACCGTAAAGATAAACGTAGGAGGAGGTTACAACAGTAATACCGGGGTATTCACCTGTCCGTCGGCGGGCTACTATACCTTCCATTGGAGCCTCACGTCCTATAGGAACGAGCATCGATGTACCTCAGCCATAGTCAAGAATGGAAACGAAATAATGTGGAACGAGGATGGAAGCAATATGGCCACTTTTCACATGAATATCAATGACCAAACTTTTATCAGAGCCAGTGCAAACTGCACCACCGTTTCGTTTCGTTCCTCGTTCTCAGGATTCAAAATCGTTTAAGTCATCTTGTGAAGTTTTTAACAGACTAATTTAAATATATGTATTCAATGTAAAAATTAAATTTAAACTAGATGTTATGTTCTTGCGAACAAAGGTCTTCCGTTCTTAATCCTTATAATTATACATATTCCACAGTATAATCAGTAATTACGTGTATTTCCTTAATTTTAAGAACAACATGTACCTGAAATTCCTATTCTGCTTAATACTTACATTTACTGAATTTGTCAATACATTTTACACACATTTAAAAATATGAACAGACATATGCATTAAATTCAAATGGTTATCGCACCATAGTTACCTTACCAAATTAAATCTACAGCGGCTTTCACCAAGAAGTTCTTGGTTTCAAAATGATATTTCAGCCCAACTTTTATTGCAAAAAAAAAAAAATGCTTTACCAAATCTTTAAAAAATGAATGTTTTGAGTAATTACTGGACATAATTGTTTGCCTCTAACGTCTCCATTCTGTCTGGATAGTAAAGAACCTACAATAGTTGTTTTTAACCTAAGACTTGACAATAAACTTTGGTTGATTGTAAAATCTTACAAAACAAATATATTCGGTTATGAATTGTTAGCATAAAAATTTCAAGGTAATGCAAAGAGAAAAGTTGTTTGCATAAGATTTTGATGTTAATCTTATTAAGTTCTTTCGTAAAATAGGACCCAGACTGAACCCTATTTTACATACATCTCACATTGATGTAGAAACGCCACACCCTACTTAAGGGGGAAATAATTATGTAAAGTAAATAATTTTGTATCTTAAAATTATATTGATATCTTCAATTTGGTAAATATCGGTAATTTAACGGTTAAACGATTTTCATACCATAACCGGAAGTCAAGTTTGAGTCTGCTTAACAGAAATCAAAAATTGCATGTTAATTCATCTTAAGTAATGCAGCAATATTTCAAAAAATTAAATCTCCTTTCGTTTCCCGTAAAGGTGCTTAGGCTTCTTGAAAGTGGCTTAAGTACGCAATTCCATTGCTCTAGCTGGAAAATCTCAAAGTAAAGGTGATGGAGAGTTGATGATGCAAAAATACACAACGGGGTCTTACGTATCATATGCATAAATGATAATCCGTGGACCGGAAGTCCAAGGGTTACCACAATGCGCTAAGTTTGAAAAAATTCGACCTAATCATCTGAAAAACGTGCATTTAAAAATGGCAAAGAATAATTCCTTCGCTCAGATCTCGATATTGATTAACCTATTGTATCGTAGAAATTAATTAAGCTGCAATTGTTGTTTAGCGCAGTCTTGTACATTGTAACTGAATGACTGGGATGGGGTGTTTTAACAGTCATATGTTACTTAGTAAAGTTAAAAGATAAACAGTTAACATGTCAAATCTCTGATGTTCTGAAAAGTGAGTTTACCCTTACTGTATTCTTTTTTGAAAATCATTTGATAAAAAATTCAACCATTTGGTTGTAAGGGTAAACTCACTTTTCAAGTGGCCAACTTGAATAATTAACTTTTCATCGTCTTTGAAAGGGGGGGGGGGCGGCCTGAGAATTTTTTTTCACTTACCTATAAATTAAAGTTGACAAGCAAAAAAAAAAAAAAAAATTACTCAAACTCGAAAATCCTATTTCGTGGGGGAGGGGTGGGGCAACTTTTTTCAATGTCAATTTTCTTTCACTACCAATTGTTTTGCAAACAATGCTACATTTCCCTGATATCATTTTACTATGGTAAGAAGTGGGGGGGGGGGGGCAACCTTTCAATAAACATTTTCAATAGTAAAGGTAATGTTGGGGAAAAAGTGCCCCCTTTTGTTGCTGCAAAGCATCAAATCGGCAGCAAAAATTGGCTTTTTCGTTTTAAAAAAAGAACAAAACGAAAACACAAGATTCCCAAAGTATTAAAATTATAAAAGTTAAAACACAAGATAACCACCACATTCGCTAGCTAAGGGCTTGAGAAGATGGTTAAACGGAAATACCACGTAATCCAATTATTTAATGTAAATTACTTAATTGAAATTAATCCACCAATGAACAATAAAAATGTTATATAATCAAAGTGAAAAATTTTATCAAACTTCTCTCAGTACCACTTTTTATCTTAAAAATCTACAATTCCTCTTCTTTGAATACACTGCAACATGTGCGTATTGAAATGGGGGGTTTAAAAAATTAATATTTACAGATTATATAACTAATCAATATTCTCATAACTGAATAAGATTTATATTTATTGAAAAACTAGAGGATCACGGATAACTGCGACTTAGCATGCCTTGCTTTCGACAGAGGGATTACCTAAAAACAACAACAAAAAAAAAAAAAAAACAAGAGGCCCACGGGCCTTATAGGTCACCTGAGTATCATGTAACAACTTTCCAGCGATTGTATTTGGTTCGTGTTTTAAGCCAAAAGCCATGAAATTCACAAATTTTGAAAAAGGCACCATTGCTTATCAAAGGGCAGATTTCAAAACATTAATTTATTTTATTAGTCAAAGTACCCCCCTGGTACCCCTGACCCAGCAGCCCTGAAATAATCTATTTTGAAAGAGGCCCCTTCATTATAAGGCCAGCATTTTTTTATGTTTAGGTTTAGTTATGAACATGAGAATAAAAAAGTCCCGAAGGAGAAGGAAATAATTTTTTTTTTTGATAAATCAATTATTAACATTTGTACATTCTTTTTTATGCTATCCTAATAGGCTCCTTACCACTGGACACATAATGCTTACAAATAGGAAAGTAGAACATTTAATTGCTTATTTCATCATCTGTCAGTTTGGGCCAGTTATATAAATTTTGTGATGTTGATCAAAATATATTTTAAAAAATCAATTCTTTAAAAGTCTTTCAATATATCTTCAATTTTTTTTTTAATATGTGTTAGGTGAATGTGTAGACATTGTTCTAAAATTTACTTGATGCCTAAAATTATAATTCCTATCATAAAACAGACAGGGAGTATTGGGGAGTAGGGTCAACATTTTTTCAATTAAGTGTAAAATAATTTTTCTGGCTGATACAAATGATACTACATGCCTGTATATATTTGTATATTCTTGCCTTTTAATAGTTGAATTTTTTAAATTCTTCAGGTTATTGTTTATTTCTTCCTCAAATGGACTTCACTTCTCCCATAATTTTATTCATTACATCTGATGCATAAGCAACCCTTTTCTGAAGAATGGTGCTTAGACTGTAAGCTATAACAGAGACCTAAACAATGTCCCTGGCAATATGCAATAGCTACCACGGGCAGTTTAAAACCTGGGGGAGGAAAATAATTTACAGTTACTTTTGAAACGAATACATAATTATCTCACCAGCATGTCATTGTGCAACAAAGTCGTCAGCATTTTATTTGTCCTTTGAACGGGTGAAACGTTTTGAATGGCACTCTTATCGATGAATTTTACACTAAACCAAACTATCTTCTCAGATCTAGCTTTATTTACCCACCGGCCACCGTTTCATCGTAAAAACGGAAGTGCGAGTTCGTAAATTTAAAATCTCGATCCCGACTCAAATTTGACATCGGAAAGAAAAAAATTGTTTTATTTTTTCTGAAAATTCAAAACCTTGAGCAGAGGGTTTGTAAAACTGAAAATAAAATAAATCCTGGCCTTAAATATGTAATTAGATCATTAGCATATTAACCAGGAGCAAAGGATAAGATGTTCAAAGAATTCATGCATTTCACTATGTAATCATTAGAGTCCCACCCTAAAACAAGAACCCCTGACCCTGGGGCCATAAAATTCACAATTTTGGTAGAGGCACTCTTGCTTATCATAACTATGTACTTAATTAGTTTATTTAATACCCAGGAGCAGAGAAGAAGATTTTCAAAGAATTCATGTATTTTCACTATATAATCAATAGAGCCCCGCCCTAACACCAGAACCCCTGACCCTGGGGCCATAAAATTCACAATTTTGGTAGAGGCACTCTTGCTCATCATAACTATGTACTTAGTTGGTTTATTTAATACCCAGGAGCAGAGAAGAAGATTTTCAAAGAAATAATGCATTTTCACTAACTTCTTATTTAGCCCCGCCCTAGCACTAGAACCCCTGACCCCAGGGCCATGAATTTCACAATTTTGGTAGAGGACTCATTGCTTATTACAATCATGCAAACAGTTTGACTGCTTGATGTCCAGGAGTAAAGAAGAAGATTTTTAAAGATTGCATTAATTTTAGTGGTTTTGGTCCCACCCCTCAGGCCCCAGGGGGGCAGGGATCATGAAATTCACAATTTTTGTTCCCCTTCACCCATAGATGCTTTGTGGCAAATTTGGTTGAAATTGGTTCAGTGGTTGCAGAGAAGAAGCTGAAAATGTTCAAATGTTAACGCACGACGAACGACGACGGACGAAAACAGATAGCAATAGGTCACCGGAGTTTACTCAGGTGACCTAAAAAAAAACCGCACGAGGATTAGCATGACTAGCTATCGACGAACAGATTAGCTCAAAAACTAACGCACGAGGATTAGCTGATTCACAGCGATTTTTATGGAATTGTTCAGATCTAATCACTTAATTTTATATAGGGAAAATTCAGTAGATATATAATAAACGAAACTAACTTCACGTGCTAATATCATGAATCTTTGTCATGTGACAACGCCGATGTTCTTTTGAAAAATATGGAAAAAGAAATCGTTGTGTCTTTTGAAACTAATTTATCTAGAACTTCTTTTCAGAAAAAATATACCTGCAACCATAAAGAGCTGTCACTATCTCGGTACATGTAGTAAGTTATTCGTTTTTACAATGTACATTGTCCATCACAAAAATTACACGCGATCAAAAATCAATACATTATTTCAATAGATCTATTTGAATTTTCAACTCGAATTTTCTAGGTTCAATACTTCGCTAGGCCTATATATGTTATAAACTCTAGGATCGGAAAATATTTTAGGCCATATAAAATTAATCTTTAGATTCTCATCCCCGCCCGCCCCTCTCAAAATGTCCCGCCCCGATGTTTTTTATTTTGATTTTTGGGTATTTTCATGTATTTTTATTCAGTAAGAATTTGGGTCAAAGTTTTAGAGTTATCTCCCGTCTGTATTAAAAGTCGCGTGTCGCTTTTTATAGCAAAAACGCCATGTAAAGAATGGAGAAAAATCGGCAATAAAAGCAGTTTAAATGTGTAAGGAAAAGAGAATTTGTCGGTATAGAGAAGGCAGAGAAGAAAAAATAGCATAAACACATATAGATACCATCACTGGCAGGAGCAAGTATGTAGAGATCGAGATTGTAACTAAGTAAAAATAGACGAGGAAAGTCAAGTTATATATAACAATCTCCAGCTGTGTGACTTAGCTTTGAAATAAAAAAAAATCTACAACATCGTAGACAGACTTAAGAGAAGGCCTAGATTTTTCAGTAGAATAATTATTAGAACATCTATATAGATTTTGCAAAACAAGAAGTCACGCATACACAATTTATTAGTATCCCCACCTCATTTTGTTCAGGGAGTGCCGTAGTACTATAATGTGTACTTAATAATTTGTTAATTAGCAATAAATATTTAACTTTTAAAGAAAAAAATTCTTTAAATATTTAAAAGAATATATGAAAAGAATTAAATCTATTCATATTTGCATTAAGGTAATGAAAAAAATGTGTACGGGGCGTCCATTGTTTTGTTGATACTTAGGCCTATATATAAATTAACAATTATAAAAAATAAAAAATAAAATCCGCCCACCCGCCCCAATTTTTTTGCAAATTAGGATGAGAATCTAAAGATTAATTTTACCTGGCCTTAATAATAAGCTTTTTAAAATTAAGCGGTCTTCTTGAAATGCAAACAGCAGTTTCTGAAATGCATGTTGGTTTCGATCTATAGGGCCTGTGGCTTTGTGCGCTTGTATCTTGACTCAGCCACACGTAAATCATTTTTATCATATGAAGCCAGTCGATGCAGACTTCACGACATACACAATTTGTGTTTTGTAAAGGGGTAAAACAATAATTTTTCAGTTTATATATACATCCTGGTAGTTGCTACCATAGACCTAAATCGAATCCCTTTGTTTTAGGTCTATGTTGCTACCGATGTAATTGTTTATGTTAAAAATATATATTCTAGGACTAATTCCGACTTGGTGACGATCAAGATTCTCGGGTGATCTCCCTTTGATTACATAGTGACCATGGAGACGAAGAGCTTACAACACATATAAAAGATCAGCTAGGCAAGGATAAGGATCGACAGAGATACAGGCGCCTGCAGAAATCAACCCAACATGAATGCAAAAGTGCCTATAACTCGTACGTATCAGACATGGTGCAGGAGGATTCCAACAGTAAGAAACTCTACTCCTTCATTAAGGGTAAGAAGTGTGACAGTGCTGGGATCGCTCCACTTCGATCTGACGGAAACCTTCATGGAGATCCACAAACTAAAGCCTCTCTCCTGAACCAACAATTTTTGTCAGTGTTCACCACAGAGGATACATCCGATATTCCATCCCTAGGCACTAGTTCCACCCCATCGGCACCTGACATTAGAGTAACAGAGAAGGGCGTATTGAAGCTCCTGCAAGGACTCAACCCCAATAAGGCGACTGGACCGGATGAGATCTCCACTAGATTTCTGAAAGAGATTGCTCACCCTGTTACAACAGCACTCACCAAGATTTTCCAGGCATCCATTGACCAAGGTCAAACACCTGAGGACTGGAAAACCGCGAATGTCTCGCCTATATTCAAGAAGGGTGATAAGAGCAAACCTGCAAACTATCGTCCTGTGTCCCTGACCTCTGTGTGTTGCAAGGTAATAGAGCACATCATCCACAGCCACCTGATGAATTTCTTCGAGCATCACAGTATCCTAACCGACTACCAGCATGGGTTCAGGAAGAAGCGATCCTGTGAGTCCCAACTAATAACAACAATCCAGGACCTCGCCATGAGTATTGAAAACAACACCCAGGTCGATGCAGTGCTACTGGACTTTTCCAAAGCATTTGACAAGGTCCCACATGAGAGATTGCTAGCCAAACTAGACCACTACGGGGTACGAGGCAGCCTACTCAATTGGATCAGGAGTTTCTTGTCCGGACGAACACAAAAGGTATTGGTCGAGGGCCATTTTTCACCAACCGCACCGGTAACATCTGGAGTGCCCCAAGGAACAGTCCTCGGCCCACTGCTATTCCTGACATACATAAATGATTTACCCTCCAGAGTGAGGTCCAAGGCCAGGTTATTCGCGGACGACTGCCTTCTGTATAGGACCATCACTACAGAGGCGGACGCCAGACAACTCCAGACGGACCTTGACAACCTCCAAGATTGGGAAACAGACTGGCTAATGCATTTCAACCCAGACAAGTGCGAGGTTATCCGTATCACCACCAAACGGAAGCAACGCATAACCCCATATTACATCCATGGGAAGGAGCTAGCCACTACCACCAAGGCCAAGTACCTAGGGGTCAACATCTCCAACAACCTATCGTGGAACCATCATATTGATAGTGTATGTAAGAAGGCAAACAACACCACTGCCTTTTTAAGGAGGAACCTCTCGTCCTGTCCCAGCAACATCAAGGACAAGTGTTACAAGACATTGGTCAGACCCCAGGTAGAATATGCATCCACTGTCTGGGACCCTCACACAAAGAAAAACATCGACAAACTAGAAGCTGTGCAAAGAAGGGCAGCTAGGTTCGTGACCAATAACTACAACACCACCAGTAGTGTCACAACGATGATCGACAGGCTAGAATGGGAAAGTCTACAACAACGCAGAATTAAAGCAAAGGCTATTATGATGTACCGTGTTGTCCATTCCCTTGTTGCCATAGACCTGCCTCCCCAATTCTGCCAAACAGGAGCAGCCACCAGGGGACACCAACACCGGTACAGGATCCCATTCTGCCGTACCAACGTCTACAAGGAATCGTTCTTTCCTACTACCATCAGGATATGGAACCAGCTGCCAGAAAACACCATCACGGCCATGTCCCTGGAGTCCTTTAAGACCAGGATTCAGGGATATAAAACACCATAAATCATGCAGGACATGTTTTTATCAGTTTTTAATATTGTAAATAGATGCGTGGACTCCCCTCACATACACGCTTTTAAACATAGTGAGAATATGCCGCAGCAGCGGCCCTTCACTATACCGGAAGAAGAGACGAGATCGGAAGATAATACATCAATACATTGTTTGTAAAATAAATAAGATTTGGGGGAAAGAGTATCCATTTTTTAAAAAAATATTTCAGCATAATCAATGATAATGTAAACCTAGATCAGCTGCGCTTGACTAAAAAGTCTTGGGTTAGGAATGAGTCACCATTATTGCATATTCATGCAGTCATGCTTATATAGAGACTCCGAGAGACTTTCGTACTTTTTTTTGCACCACAACACAAAATAACTTATAATAAATGGTATTTTTGCATTTAAAAACTAATTAAAATTTACAAAAGCAACATATAATATTGATTCTTTTTAATTGATTTGGGTAACCCCCATTATTTCCACTTTGGTGGACGGTGCAAAGAGATTTGAATCGAACGAAAATTAAATATTTCGATGTGGCCACACCCCTCGAACAAAATAAAACAGCATTCTCTTTGTTCATTTTTTAATTTTCTTTTTAATGGTGTGAATTTTATTTTGTTCAAAGGGTGTCAGGCGCGGATTCAGGATTTGAAGTTAGGGGGGGCGCCAAAAGTAGGCAAGGGGTCTGGGATTCCTGGATTCTAGAGATTTTGTAGGGTAAAAATGAGGTCTACCGAGTATACATATTAACATTTTGTAGACGAAACTGTGATTTACGTTAACTTTGACAATTTTAGGGAGGGGGGGGGGGCGCCCCCCCTTAACTCCGCCACTGGGTGTGGCCACAGCAAAAATTTGAATCAAAGTTGAAAAAATGCTAAATTTTGATAAAAAGTGGCAAAGTTTACGTGTTTTCTGCACAAATATGACGTCATCAAATGAAAATTTTGGCGTAAACTATTCAAGTTTGATACCTAAGGATAATATTTCCGTAAATAATTTTCTTCTTCCCCTCACTTTATTTTTCCTAAAATCATTAGGCCGATTTAGCACATTCGTGAATTTAGCTCTTACTGCTTGTTGCATTTCTTTTGCGTTGCAGTATACTTTAAGAGAAAACTGCTCCAACAACTTTAACCTGGGACGCAAACAGTATCATATACCCCTAGCTTTACTGATGCGAGTTAAAAAAAAATGAATCAACACTACCTACCAGTAAGATGCTTCTGAATTAATATGACAAAAAATAATGGCTTTAATGTTCTTAAGATGAAAATTTCTTAAGATATATTCTTAATATTCCTTTGTATAATTATGACCCCCTGTTATATCCCCTATCTACTCCTGGAAGTCATGATTTGAACAAACTCGATCCTACAGTATCTGAGGATATTTCCATATAAATATGACTAATGATGGCTTTGCTCTTAAGAACATTTTAGAGATTTTTCCAATAAATTACCATGCAAATCTTTGATCATCCACTGTAGCCAGAGCCAACCCTGTAGGACATGATTTAAACAATCTTGAATCTACCCTACCTGAGGAGGATTCTTTCATATTTTCCTGAGAAGAAGGTTTTCAAAAGATGCCATTAATTTTTCACGAATTTGTAATTACATGTATCAGAAAATGCATGGCCTTTCATTTGCACAAACTCGAATCCCCTTATCCCAAGGATACTTTGTGGCAAGTTTGATTGAAATTGGCTCAGTGGTTCTTATGACGAAGTCAAAAATGTAGGAAGTTTATAGTAAGCCATACTGTCAGAAGCTTGATAAAATGTGATCAGAAAAGCTCACTTGAGCCTTCATCTAAGGTGAGCTAAAAAAAAAAAGGACAGTAATACAAGGGTCATGTTTTCCCGCTGAAGGAATTTAGGCTGGACTGAGGGCATCGGCCTGGATTGGTTAGAGCACCTGACTAGTAATACAGGGCACTTGGGTTTGATTTCCGATCGAGCCACACGTTTTTCCTTATGTATTTATGAATTTTCAATGTATATTTACTCATTCCTTCTTTCTATACTACACTTCAATATCATAACCATTCTCAATTATTTGCACTGACAAACGAAGCGTTTTGTTGAAAGAAATGAAACATAAAATCAGACAGAGTTTTTATTGAAAAAGTGAGATATAGTTTGCGTCTGTCCTGCGTTATTTTTTAACTTTTTTGTTACTTTCTTTGGAGATTTACTACCACATCCTAGCGATCTTTTCCTCTGCCCACTACTTTGAACTGAAAGTCCACTGTTTGTATCCGAGGTCTGAGACAGTTCTTTCTGAAGTTCCTTGGCAAAGTGATAGTCCATGTGCTCTGGCAGCTCAGATGCCTCAATCTGTTTATTGCACTTCTCGCAAACGACCAGGTCCTTTCCTGTTTCTGGTGAATCCTCCATATTTGAAGGATCTTGTTTGTTTAGATATTTCTCCAGACTGGTACTGCCTCTCTGGGATTGCACTAGAGGTTCCTTATCTACAGGTGGAGCAGGACTCACTTGACTTAGAACTTCCTGTCTCAGATCAGGAGGAAGTGCTGCTAAAAAGTCAGGATCAACTGAATTCTGGGAAATTCTGTTCTCCATACTGGCATCTTCAATGCTGTTGTTCATTTCGCTTTTATCCTCAAAGTTTGTCTGCTTCCTTCCTTGTACTCCAACAGGAATTGAATCTTGTGACAAATTATAAACTAAACCATTTTTTGATTTTCTTTTCGCAAAAAATCCACATGGACTATGGTTTCTCTCATTGTCAATCAATTGATCGGAGGTAGAGTCTAAACTCTTCAGCGGTAAATCTTTCTCTCGTAAATATAAATCACTTTCATTTTCTTGAGATTGCTTATAAGTGTGAGAGGACCCTGAAGAGGAATCCCCTGGTTCATGTATTAGAGAATTCATCTGTTGGTCTCTGGTACTTTCCTTCTGATTAGACATTAGTGCTGAACTGTTGTTTCCTCTCCTAAAGAAGCTGGCTATGGATTTAGTCTCTGATTTAACAGGCAGGGTTTGTGTCTGACTTGCTGATATAGAGCTGGATGTCTTCTGTCCCACAAAGGATGACAATGTTAATTGGTTCGTACTCTCATCAACAAACTTTGTGGCGGACACTCCTAAACACAGAATAGGGGGAGACCTGGAAATCATACATCGTAAAAACTGATTACTGATGTGTATCAACATCAAGTTTATGTATTTTACTCTTTCAGAATTTTTTTTATCTTGTCTTTGTACCTGTGAATATACTTTCAATTTATCTCTTGATTTCAATCAGCATATATTATATGGAGATAAAAACAAATATAACGTATATTCTCGCCTATAAGTCGATTGTATTTTTAAGCTTATATTAGAATGATTAACCATCTAAAATACCAGTCTTTTTAAAAATTCGCCTATAAGTCAGACATAGAGTTTTGGAACAAATTTAACTCCCAAAAATCCAACTTATAGGCAAGTCTATACAGTAAAGCTTATTAAATGTTTCAAACGATTGAATAAAGATTTAATTAATCTTTGTCTTTCTGTGATATTATCATACATACCAAGCACTCTGATGAGCTGGAGCATGATTCAGTTTCATTATCAGGGCGTAGGCATCACTGGCAAACTTCTCGGCATCATATTTAGTGACAGCGCAGGCTCGACTGGCGACGACAGGGGAAGGGTTACTCATGTATCTCACACTGACCGTCATAGACTTAGCCACACGATTATTCTGAAAGGTCACACAAACTGACATTAGGAGTTAGAACATAAAGTACACAATATAGGGTCTTTACAGTAAAAATATTTTTCTTATTGGATACCGGTATCTAATCAATGGTATTGAAACATCATATGTTACAATGGTCAATTAGAATTCAAATCTAGCCTTATTCCACTACACTCAATCATTAATCTTTGGATAGAAGCAGTTAAATTGTCATATATTAAAATATCCTTATACTAAATAGAAAAAAAAGAGGTTTCCAGTAACTCGGATCTTCAAATATTTACAGGTAAGTGACAAAAAAATCTGCACAAAGACTTTTTGGATACAGCCCCCCCCCCCTTCCTCGTCATGATCAGTTATGAGCTGGACAATAAAAAATAACAGAAAAATGGATAGACAGACAGACATGAACACCAAATCATATCATATTCTAATCTTAGAAAGCAATCTATAGTTACCATTTCTTTGTCTTTAATCAGCCTTTCTTCTACTTCTTTAGAGAGTTCTGATAACCAGAACTTTACCTAAACAAAAATAAAATGGTCTGTGACTTACAATCAAAAACTTCTACTGGAAAATAATAATATCTTCTACAACCTATCAACATGATCAACTTCCTGTTGATGGTGATTTTGAAACAAGGCATTCTGATTCATTAAGAGAAAGTGTCTGAATAATAAATAATGTACAGTGGCGCCTATTAGTAGTCCATCATATTTTTCAATTGCAAATAATTGCTCAAACATACATTCTATTGATTTCTCTTCCAGATATACTGTATTTGTATTGTAACTCTTATATACAAAGAAAGGTATTAAAATGCTATCATTAAGAAATAATTAATTTTTTTTTAAACACTTAGCTTTAGTATATATCAGCACTACTTTTACACTTTTTTCAAATATAATAGGGTTTTTTACACATGGTGCACGAGCCGGAGGCGAGTGCACTATGTGTCAAACCCTGCCTGTAGCTAGGCATAGTACATGCATAATGCAACACTATTGTTATTATTATGCTGACTGTTGTTATTATTTATGCGGCAATCCATTTGATTTTTTCCTGAAAATAATGGTGGTAACACAGCGCACTTGCAAAAACTCATTCAAAATCTTCATGCTAAAATTAGTTGCATGCTTATTTATTTTGGTTACTAGTATTTTCTCTAAATAAGTCAGAATTTTCTGTCCCAAAGATACTCATCTTTATTTTGTGTTTTTTTAGTAAGACTGATTTGTTTACATTACGTGGATTCTCATTGATAATTTTCTTGTTACATTTCAATCAAGCGCTATATAAAAAAGCGTTTTAATGACCAGAATATCAATTCATCTAACGATCTGTATGTAATTAGTTTGAAACTTTGTTGTACACATTTATCGAAGCTTTCATAAATAAATGTAACTGTTTTCAAATAATATTTGTCTATTTTCACTCATTCAGGTGTCAATTGTATAAATTAAGTTTATATATTTAATAAAATTCTGCCAATCAGTGATCGTCTCTGTTGCGTAATCGAAAAGGCATCGGACTTTAAACCTCAATGGTCGTGAGTTCGATTCCCGGTGTGTGCATTGATGAATTTTATTCACAAGATAAAGCCGTGTGTGTTTCGTGCATAGTATGCTTACGCTATATAAATCCTTAGACCACTATGCGAGAATAGTAGGGTATGGGTTATATAGAGACAAACTGACAGGAAGCATAATAATCAATAATAGCAACTAGTGTATCAACTGTAACAAAAATAATATGATAAGAGGTTTGTCAATCACCATCTAGACTTCAAAATCACCTCAACAGCACATACATTGATAAAAACAGAGTACATTTTAAATCATCACAAATATATTAAGAAAGCCAGCTGATTACTTTATCTTTTGTGTCCAGACACGTTTTCCCTGGGAAGTTCTTGCTGCATCCGATGGACTTGGGCAGCTGTCTGGCAGACACTGGTTCATGTTCTACTCCCCGGCAAACCTCGTACAACCAGGCCCTGTAAAATTCAACATTATCACTACCTCACAATTTCAGGAACAGAATATCAAATCATTATATTAAATGCACTTTTACATGGATACAATATCTGGCTTTGCATCATCACAGAGATTTTTTCAAGCAGTAATATTCTTTCATAATTGTGGGGCCTTACAGGAACTTTGTAATGCCATATTTTGCTTGAAAATCTTTGAAAAATTCCTTATAATTTTTACTTGGTATAGCAAAGCCATTTAAGATTATTAGAGGGGCATGGACACAGATTGATAAATATTACATTTTAATGTATTACAATGTATTTGCATGACATATTGTTATATTTATGGAGAGGAACTAGTAAGTTGTAAGAACTTGTTTCTAATCTATTTGATTTGATCAATAAAATTTGTTCAAATCAAAACAGATTAAAAATTTATAAACCTCAAAATTTTTGGTAGAATTTTATGACTTGCATATTGCAAGAAAGCAATACCAACACACCAGTGCACGTCGTCAGTTTATGATCAGTGATGTGAACAATGTATGTCAGCAAATTCACCACAACGTAAACAATAACAGAGCTTGTACCAAAAATTAACATACAGAAGGGTTTGGTGTATAAGGTTTTAAATAGTGCTGTTGTTATTGACTCATTGAGTATAGAGAACTTTCTTATTAGAAAGAAACAAATTTCAATAAAAACTAGAACTGTCCAAACGGGACAAAATACCCCCCGCTGGGTTTTTCAGAAGTAAGTTTTTCCATAATAAAGATATGTATCAAACACGAATTATGAAATTTTTCTTCCAGTGACCTTGAACTTCCCCAAACGACCTTGGGTCAAGGTCATGACACACCCTTGGGTCATGGGCAATCTTTGAGTGAAATGAGAACCTACCAAGTTTATCCATAAGAAAGATATGGAGCGGACACGAATTATTAAATTTTTCTACCAGTGACCTTGAACTTCCCCAAATGACCTTGGGTCAAGGTCATGACACACCCTTCAGTCATGGACAATCTTTGTGTGAAATGAGAACCTACCAAGTTTATCCATAAGAAAGATATGGACCGGACATGAATTATGAAATTTTTCTTCCAGTGACCTTGAACTTCCCCAACTGACCTAGGGTCAAGGTCATGACACACCCTGTCATGGGCAATCTTTGTGTGAAATGAAAACCTACCAAGTTTATTCATAAGAAAGATATGGACTGGACATGAATTGTGAAATTTTTCTTCGTGACCTTGAACTTCCCCAAATGACCTTGGGTCAAGGTCATGACACACCCTTGGGTCATGGGCAATCTTTGTATGAAATGAGAACCTACCAAGTTTATCCATAAAAGATATGTATCAAACATGAATTTTGAAATTTTTCTTCCAGTGACCTTGAACTTCCCAAATGACCTTGGGTCAAGGTCATGACACACCCTTGGGTAATGGGCAATCTTTGTGTGAAATGACAACCTACCAAGTTTATCCATAAGAAAGATATGGACCGGACACGAATTATGAAATTTTTCTTCCAGTGACCTTGAACTTCCCCAAATGACCTTGGGTCAAGGTCATGACACACCATTAGGTCATGAGCAATCTTAGTGTGGAGTAGTAGATTCTAATGTCCCTCTGTAAGAAAGATATGGACCGGACACGATTGCACAGACAGACGGACAGACAGACAGACGGACAAGGTGATTCCTATATACCCCCCCAAACTTCGTTTGCGGGGGGGTATAATTAAAAAAATCAAAATTGTACACAAAACAATGACAGTGTGTTCATGTTTCCTTAATAATACAAAGAGAATTCAATTTAATGGCATTCAATCACATCGTACCCTGTTTTGTCGCCGAAGTTTTGTTGTAGAGTGGTGAGCTGGAATTGACACAGCTCCCCCATCCTCTCTATGTTCAGCTGTTCCATCACCGACTGCCCCAGTTTACCACCAAGATTTCGTCTGTGGGTAACAAACAAGGACATAAAAACATTAATAACATTTACCTGTATTTTATAAAATTATTTCAATATATATTGTAATAATTTAATTTCAGTTGTTACACGTCATTTGATTGGGTAAAAGATTTAATCCATTTCTTTCTATAACATAACTTGCCTACGTCACAATGAATTACGTCAAAAACGTATCACTCTGCTTGATGTTACTTTTATAATAATGCTAAATTTGAAGCCTTTTTCTGGAGGAAATATTGTCTCATTGTCTACATTGAAATTAAATAAATAAGAAATGAAGCTTAGGCCATAAAATCGAGGCGGGCGGGCGGCTTTTATTTTATATCTTTTATTTTTCAATTTTGCAGATATTTTATTGACTTGGTCAATCAGAGTAATTTTATCTACAATACCCTAATAAAAGCCATAGTAAAGGTTCAATTATCTCTTACTTCACATCATCACCAATCTTCTTCAACCAATGACCCTTGTTTAAAATATATACGCATGTATTGCAGCAATAACCATCTTTTCAGCTGTCAAAATCATGTCGACTTTTCTGGCCCAGGGATTTAAAACGAAAGTAGAATGGTAGATGAATACCGATTTTTCCTATATAATTAAGACGAAGAAAAACAGAAATAAAAAAAATCGAGGCGGGGGTATAAAATTGGGGCGGGCGGGGATGAGAATCAAAGAATATTTTAATTATGGCCTTATTTCAACTTATGTTATCCGATATAACAAAACTTTGGGCAGTTAACGTTTATTTATAAGTAAACTGCCCCAAGTTATGTTATATTGTATAACATAAGTTGAAATAAGCTTCATTCCTTAAATACTGTCAAGAGTCCCTGTGTTATCCAAAAGGTTCAATAAAAGATCTCCCTCTGGTTCTCAGACATTTCAATCTCATTGGAATTTAAAAAGGAAATACTGTCAGCTCAATTGTAAAAACTGTTTTGTTGTTGAAATTTTAATACATTGTTTTGTACCGTAGATAATGTGTCAAACCTCTGACTTACATTTTATTGATGGGCAATGTGTCAAACAGCTGCTGGACTGAACTGTGGGGTAGAACTGTCTGTTTGTTGGGTTTATGAAGTCCACACACCAGCTTGGCCAACATCTAGTATATAATATAATCTAATATAATACAAAATGTCTAAAAACCAACTTATCTACTTGAAGTACTGTCACTGACATTTAAAATTAATCCATTAAAAATCTCCAGCCTGTTTTAGAATGGTA
This sequence comes from Saccostrea cuccullata, assembly GCF_032062105.1. NCBI lineage: Eukaryota > Metazoa > Mollusca > Bivalvia > Ostreida > Ostreidae > Saccostrea > Saccostrea cuccullata. The sequence continues at coordinate 473,259 of NW_026937804.1, read as the reverse complement.
AGTTATTCCCCTTCAAAAACAATAATTGATTTATGTACCTTGTAATGTGCTATTCCTGTGCTCTTAGTTGCTTAATCTATATACCTTGTTATGTGCTATTCCTGTGTTCTAAGTTGCTTAACTTATGTACCTTGTTTTGTGCTATTCCTGTGCTCTAGGCCACTTAATTTATGTACCTTGTTATGTGCTATTCCTGCTGAACATCTGAAGCCAGTTTCTTTGTATACTGCAACCCGCATTTCCTCTGCTATGAGTGCCCCAATCAGTAGCTTCTGATCAGAGCTGTCTTCACCGCTGTCACATGGTAACAACTTCATCCAGTCATCCACCCCTTGCTGTCTTTTGGCTAAAATTTTATATAACAAATAAATATCTACAATCGTTTCACGTCAAACTACACATGTCCTATTAATATAAATTTATGACTAATAAACTAGTGTACAGATTACATTATTTTAGAAATTGATTTTTAACTCAGTGACAACTTTTAAAAAAGCAAGCAAATGAATTCCACAAAACCAGATTGCTGTTACTATCTACAATAGTGAGTACACTAACTTCCATCCTTGTCATCTCCCCAGCCTACAATAAATGTGTTGGGCAGCTGGTCCGTGGAGACCTCCCGAGTTTTAGATGACGCCATTCTCTTCCTCACTTCCTCCGTCAGATCAATGTATGCCTCATCTATACTGGCCCGCTCCACACAGTCACTGAACTTACTGAGTACAGCGATCACCTCCGCGCCCGCCTCACGAAATCTACAGACGTAAACAGTCCCATGGTAAGATACAAAAAAAAAAAATCAGAAAGCCATCTTAAGTGCAAGATAACGGCTTACTTGGTAAGATCAGCCTTGCCCCTGACTTCTGGGACCCGGAAAAAGTGAATGTTTGGACACTTTGCTTTGGCATCATCCCCCCACATATTCCTTGTCACTCCCTTTGCTCTGGCCTCATATCCAACAGCAATAATACTGGAAAAGAGAGAAGGTCCAGTTAAAACTCAAGGTTTAGAATATTAGAATAGCAATAAGAGAAACAACCAAAACTAGAACTGTCCAATAGGGACAAATACCCCCCGCTGGGTTTTTCAGAGAAGGTGCCAATTCAAAAATACTTTATGGATCTAGTGGTGTTCACAATTTACTTACAAAAATTTGCAGTGAAATATAATTGCTCATCATGTTTCTTAATGAATGAAACAAAGGTGCAACCAAATGAAACATCAATACTAATACATTGTAATTCCATTTTAACATTTTTTTTTTTTTATTTCTGCATTAAAAAAAATATATTGCAGTTATGTGTTATGTCACTCTGCAAACTGATTGTTGAAAAAAAACCATTAAACAAAATCAAATTAATCTTGATATATCAATTTGAAATGCATTTTAAAAATAAAGAGCTGGTCATCCAGTAATGAAGTGCTTTGACAGACAATAAATTACAATTAAGAGAATAAGAGAAGAGAGATCTTTAATTCTTGTGCCTTATTCCCTGGAGATTAGAAAACACACATGCTTGATAAGAGATATGCCTTAACAACTTCCAACACCAAACTCATTAATTTATCTTTAATTGGATGCATGTCCAGTCATTATTCCCAAGAGACAAATGAAATAACATTATCTTCTGTGCAATGTAAAAACTGTTTTTAACACTTGATGCTGTTTCTTTTTTTTAAATTTTTTATGAGCAGTTTTAAGCTGTAGTATTTTTGTACAGATATTCTAGATTCTATGTCTCAAACCTTATACGAGCCCAAAATGAACAAGTCAATTAAAATAAAAAATAAAACCTGTAAAATGCAAAAAAAATAACAAAAAGAGTTGAAAATTCCAGGTGCACACCTTCATATGGTGAATAATAAGTGTACAAATTTTCAGATTAATCCTTGCAATAGTTTCTGATATATGGTCTGGACAAAACCACAAAATAAAAATGAAAAAAAAACACCTGTTAAATTCAAAATAATAATCGAATCAAGATGAAAATATCAGGTGCACAACTTCATATGGTGAATAATAAGTGTACAAATTTTCAAACAAATCCTTCCAATAGTTTCTGAGTAATGGTCCAGACAAAATCTTGTCTACAGACAGACAGACAGACAGACGGACAGACGGACATGGTGATTCCAATATACCCCCCCTAAACTTCGTTTGTGGGGGGTATAACTAAACAACATCAATGCATGTCAGCCCATAACACAGGTAATGAAGTTTGTCAGGGGTTCCACGTCTACCAGTGAGCTCAGGACCCCCGATGTTTTGAGGATGAATGACACAATATCAGCTGTTAGATGTGTACCCTCCTCCTTTCCATTTCTTGTACTGCACAACTGCACAGGGCAGACCCTTTGTCTCTGGGTGTAGTCGCTGCTCCACTTGGACGTAAAAACAATCCATGTCAACCAAAGCAATGACCCGCTCCATACTTCCTCTCTAAGTGGAGTCTACTTCAGCTGAAATAAAACAAAGGGAGTTAACATACATTGATTACAGTTTAACAGCAGAGTCTGTGTTTCTAGTTTGATAATTTAAATTTGTCTTAAACAATCTGCAAACAATATGATGGTAAATGTGATAGTGTTGAATTATATATGACTTAATTTCTAAAAGCTTGATTGATAAATTATATATTGTTTAATGTCCCTCTCAAGAATTTTTCATTCATATGGAGACACCACCACTTGTTGGTAGAGAGCTGCAAATTTTGTCCAGTACTCAGCACTCAGGGCCATGAAGCAAGGAGGAATCTTTTTTGTGCCAGAATCTACTGCAATACAGGACCTTGGTCTAAACGGTTTCATCCAAAGGACTGGTCTCCATGTCCCACAGTGGGATTTGAATCCGCGACTTAAGGATCAACTCCTTACTTTGCGACTCTAAAGCAGACTTTGTAACTACTGCGCCACGTGGGTGATAGGGCTGCCACGAATCAGAAAATTTTCGAATTGATTCGGTTCAAACAAAAACCTCGATTTTCGAATAATTTCGGTTCGATTATAAGAAATAGATCTTTGTTTTTAATTTTTGTATAAAATCTGTAATCTTTGATCATCATAATCATAAGACATTCTTTAATAAATAATGATTCATACTTTATAAGGTTTATTAAGATAAAATAGAATGTAAAGCCAAGAAAACAACGAAAATACCTGATGTTCTAATTAAAAAGATTAAGTATGACCTAAGAATCATAGTTGCCAACTCACCCGATTTCGTCAGGTCACACCCGATTTTTCAACCCGTAACCCGATTATTTTTTATGACCCGGCGGGTCATGCTTATCACCCGATTTTTGCCGAACAACCCGAAAATCTCCCGATTTTCCGGATTTGGTTCGTACACAGGTTGCACTTTTAACTTCCAGTTACAACCCAAGCTTAGATCTACGTAAACAATGCCGATGAATTAATTATCAGTGCAGGTGTAAACAATTAATTGGGTGTTGTTTTGACAAATCAATGTTTGAAGTCAATTAAAATGGCTTCCAATAGAAATAGATCGTTATCAGGGCCAACAGGAACAAATTGAATCAAACACATGTTTCTGATTGAACCAAGAAAAAGAGAAACGATATTTATGTACATATCAAGGAATCTTGGAAAGAAAAAACTTTCATTCTAGATTAAATAAAGTGATCGAATACAGTGTAGGTCTAACTTTACATTTAAAACATATTGCAGTAGTTAATTAATTAAGAGAGAGGAAAAATAACTTCAAAACTGAAATTGGTATACTTTCAAATTTAGCAGAAACTGAAAAGGCTTTAAAAAATGCACACTTATTTCAGGTCAATACTGAAATGTGAACCCTTCAATTTTCATTTTTAACATGTAAATTTAAATCAAATTATGTATGAATTTTTTGTCATAGTAAATCAAACCTTTTTTCAATAAAAGAATTCTCAACACACAAATACTTTGTATATATATGTATAAAATTTAATTATGGTAAATATGTCGTGAATGTCGTTACGCGTTATGACCAGATTTTTTACTTTCCAAATCTGGTCATGACCAGATTTTTACATGTTGGAGGTTGGCAAGTATGCTAAGAATAAAATGTCGGAAATCCAAATTAATAAAAATACTGGTCATCGGTTTTAAAAGATGAAACATGCGAACAAATCTTTGAAACAAAACCAATGATTTCATATTAATTATTATGCTAAACATATAAGTATTGGTGATTTGCTCTCAAAGGCTGTTTGGCCACAATAGAAATGGTAAGATTCCTGCTGTGATTTAAATTTTTGATTCACCAATACGATATAAATCTATGTGACTGTCATAATAAGAATGTCAATAATTACTTCACATTCAAAACGATCTCAATATTGAAAAGAAATAAGGAAATTCGCAGCACTGTGTCGGTTCCTCTAAATTCAGAATTATGAGGCTGATGGGTGTTGCCTTTTAGTAAATCTATTTGTCCTCTGTGCCATCTTTCTGTTGAAAATGGAAGTTGGAAGTAGTCCCCCGTAGCCTAGGTCACGCAAGTCGCCACTCATGGTGTGAGACCATGCATCGATGCAACAAACGTGTAGGTGACCTAGACTAGTCCCCCGTCGACTTCTTCGCGGCCATTTTCATGTTTTTGTTTACTTTAACATGATTTGCCATCATTTCTTCCGATTAACCAATCGGAATGTGCGTAACAACAGCAAATGTTAGTATGAAAAAATCAAACCTGAATCGAATCGAAATCCCGGAAAAACGTACCGAATCGAACCGAAAGATTGTGAATCGCGATTAACCGATATTTCGGTTAATCGTGGCAGCCCTAGTGGGTGACTCTACTTGCTTGAGGTTAGTTGTAGAGCGCACTTAATTGACAATTAAGCCAGAGGTCCCTAGATAGAAAGTTCTATCATCAATGCGGTATGTTCTGGCCGAATGAGCCTAATCTTCTTCACCTGACAATTCTATTTAGTACCAACATTTATTTTCAGTGTAAAAAAATCTCTAACTTTCTAAAAAAAATCAGATTCCAGTTAACATGACACCCATATACTAGTAAGCCTACCTGATACAGAGTAAAAGAAATCGGAAGGTTAAACTGCTGATATGGAAAGACACGCACCTACCTAATGTCATGTCTTTTTACCACAAGGATACCACAAAGAACCCTGTGTGTCTGAGATCCTACACCACTTAACTGTCCACTTTTAACTTTTTACCTCTTTTAATACGAATGTATATGGGTTTTCAAATGTTATTTGAGTACACTCCATACAGTGAAGAAGAAAAATCCCATTATTAAAATTAAGCAGTTATCCAAGTTTTGTTTAAAGAACGTACCTGGACAGCTTTGGGATCGAGTGAGCGAAAGTCAAACAATCATCGTGTATTCGATAAAACATAGTTGCCTCATGATAATCTCTAAATCTGTAATATGTCTGTGAAGTGATTTTTTTGTTTACGTAATTTCCCGCGGTAATAGAATACAATTCCAAAAGAGTTAAAAAGTTAAATGCAGATAAAACGGATTTCAGGGAAAATGAAGAATTTGGCAATGACGATAAAATTGCGACAGATTAAAACTACACGGGTATTTTAAATAAAGTGTTTACTTAACAGAAAATTATTTAATTTTTTACTTGTCACAGTAATTACAATGGTTACATTATTTAAAGCTTTACAAAGTAATAGCATATATAGGCGCTCTTGTGTGAATATATATAGTATAAACCTAGCATACTTTATGAAACAAGCGCCTGTGAATAATAGCCTATAATTTGTAACCAGTATTGAAGTAATACAGGTTACTTGAACTATGGTTACATATACATTGCAATACACATGGGTAACAATATCACCCGCGAGTTTTAATGATCGGTTACCTCTGTATCTGATTATTAGCATTGAAAAGAACAAATATAACTATAAAAATCATAGGTTTATATTGATTTGCATCGTTCGCTGAGAAAGTTACCTTTGATGAGATTGTTATACCTTTGATGAGATAGTAAATTACCTTTGATGAGATAGTCACCTTTGATGAGATCGTCACCTTTGATGAGACAGTAGCCTTTGATGAGATAGTTACCTTTGATGAGATAGTTACCTTTGATGAGATAGTTACCTTTGATGAGATAGCTATCTTTGATGAAATAGTTACCTTTGATGAGATAGTTACCTTTGATGAGATAGTTACCTTTGATGAGATAGTTACCTTTGATGAGATAGTTACCTTTGATGAGATAGTTACCTTTGATGAGATAGTTACCTTTGATGAAATAATCACCTTTGATGAGACAGTAGCCTTTGATGAGATAGTTACCTTTGATGAGATAGTTACCTTTGATGAGACAGTAGCCTTTGATGAGATAGTTACCTTTGATGAGATAGTTACCTTTGATGAAATAGTTACCTTTGATGAGATAGTTACCTTTGATGAGATAGTTACCTTTGATGAAATAATCACCTTTGATGAGACAGTAGCCTTTGATGAGATAGTTACCTTTGATGAAATAATCACCTTTGATGAGACAGTAGCCTTTGATGAGATAGTTACCTTTGATGAGATAGTTACCTTTGATGAGATAGTTACCTTTGATGAGATATTTAGCTTTGATGAGATAGTTACCTTTGATGAAATAATCACCTTTGATGAGACAGTAACCTTTGATGAGATAGTTACCTTTGATGAGATAGTTACCTTTGATGAGATATTTAGCTTTGATGAGATAGTCACCTTTGAAGAGATAGTCACATTTGACGAGATAGCTATCTTTGATGAGATAGTTACCTTTAACGAGATAGTTACCTTTGATGGTTTCTCGTCAAATATGACTTTCTCATTCAAGGTAACTATCTAATTAAAGGTTACAATTGAAGAGATAGTCACGTGATGAGATAGCCACCTTGATGAGATAGTTACATTTGATTAGATTGTCACTTTTGCTGAGATAAAAACCTTTGATAAGATAGTTAACTTCGATGAAATAATCAATTTAATGAGATATAGTAACCTTTCACGAGTTTACGTTTGAAGAGAAAGTTACCATTACCGAGACAGACACAACTGATGAGATATTAACTTTTGATGAGATAGTTACCTTTAATGAGATAGTCACCTTCTTGTATTAATAGCCTCGCAATAGGTTTGCAACTAAACATTCATTTGGTAAAATGTATTTCTTCTGCACTTTTCCAAAGCCCCAGTCTGTGTTTGGCTATGCAGGCCAGTTAGGGACATGCACTTTATAATGTATATGTCCCTGTTTGCCTGAATTACCTCACAAATATGAAAATTGCCAAACCCATAAATTACTCAAAATAATTGAAACTCTTATGTTTAAATCATTGTATACACACAGTGTTCAAAATAATTATTCGAAATGTTATTACCTGGTAATGCTTCTACATAAAATAAATGTTGAAACCAAATTATAGTTTCTGTAATAAATCTAAAAGCAGACACAAAATAGGAATTGTGTTTGCACTAAATGCCTCTGGGAATTTCAGATCATCGACCTTCGGTGAAGAAAATCAGTTTTACTTTAAAATTAATTAATTACTGTCAAAAAGATGCAAACGGGACTCATTTTATTGAAACATTTCCAACGTATTCCCAAGGTTAACGAGGGAAATCTCATCAAATGACACTCAAATAAGTCAAATGGCTAAATGATGCAATTCACGACCATCTGAAAACCATTAAACGTCGAGCGCACGACAAGAAAATTTGAAAGAGAAAGGAAAATTCTCTGATAAACTTGCCGGCATGGTCTCCTCGTTCAATCAGCAGCTATATTCCAGAGCAAGCGATTTGAGTAAATAGACGAACTTGATCGATTTTTCCTCAATAGTTTGGAGCCGCGTAAAGCATCGATCTGCATCATACCTGTTATTAGGGGAGATACATAACACGCCATTCTGGTATAAAACAAACGGACAGTGAAGTTGTGACCGTCCAAGAACAGGTCGCAAAAGTTAAAAAAAAATGTATGGACATACATACAATGCGCAGAATAGGAAATATATAGATCCTTTACTGGAGGAATAAAAGTTCCTTTGATCTTAAAGTCTTGTTCACACATTATAAAGGGTTAATAAACATTTAAGGATGTTTAAAATAAACCCAGGGCTCTTGATCCGTTCGAATTGAAGTGTTACAACAATTAAAAAAAATATCGACCTTTCCGGGAAAGCTCTAACTAGAGATCATCATATAAAAATACTGAAGTCACGAGTGTAATAGAATGAGTGTTTAAAGCTTTCAAATGGCAGAAAAACTGGCGGAGTTGGATTTAAGCCCAAGAGTGGAAAGAATATCACTACTCAATAAAACCTCCAAAACTGATTCAAGACTACTTTGTAAAAATCCGGGAAAACTTTTAGAACGACGCGCTCAGAAACAGCAGGAGGAGGGGGAGGAATTACGTCAGCTGCTGTGTTCCCCCGCCCCGATGAAGTACGCTGTAGAAGCTGAGCCTTCCGAGGACGTGTCTTCTCAATCAGTGACGGGGAAAACTAAGCCCATGTTTCCTCACATAACTGTACAAAAATGTGAAGAGAAAGCCCCACCTTGGACAAAACGCCAACAATCCCCGCCGCCATATCTGGAGAGTAATTCCCGGTCCGGAAGTTCTAACAGCTTAGAGATTCCATCTCCGGTTCTCGATCGTCGGTCTATAGGCGGTAAGGATATTATTGTTCTGACACCCGGAAACTTATTAAACACGTACAGTAAATCTGAAGGGTGTCTACACAGCAAAAGTATAGACCGTAACAAGAAGTGTAATCTTTTGGAGGCGTCTCTGCTACAACAGACGAAATCTCAAACGTTTACCCCCTCCACCACTCCCCTCATCGTCACGGGCAAGAGTTCCAGTCGACCGTCATCGCGAGTCGCATCGCCATCACCACGTGACGTGTCCAAACAGCTGTATAAATACTAGCTCTGTAAAACGCTTGATTCTGTATTAAAGTTCTTTGATATTGTGTTATGTATATATTCAAAAAATGTAAATTCTTGATATGGCTGTTATTTAACTAAACTGTATTTATGTATTTTAATTCATACTTGATTATCCTTTCTGTGAGCGTCATTTCAAAGATGGTTATTCAGTTTCCTGGTATCAACCAGTGTGGAAAATGCAAGACAGACAGAAGTTGTGATTGGTCCCTGATAAATTTTGAGGAAAAGTGTGTTGATGGAAGTATATCTATATGTGCATCTTTTTGAGTGTAGTTTAAAAGGTCAATGATGAATTTATACCAATGAACAAAGAAAGAAACTCCATTAAAATGTGTTGCTTGTATTGTAATTTGTAAATTATTCTATCGGAGATTGTTTCGTTTAAGTGACAGCTTTTTACTGTATTAATTTCCTCTGGTCAGAATATGAATCATACGTAAACACCAGGTGCCAGTCAGTTCTAACGTCCGTGTATTAAGTGCTCTCCCTTTATTGTCCGGCAAACTTCGGATGACTCTGTCGCCTACATCAAACGGTTAATAAGGTGCGAAATGGCCATGGTGTGCCGAATGCTGCCCCTCTCTCTTTCTTTCCTTTATTTGTGTACGCCTTTTTATTTTCAAATTTTTAAAAAAGAGAATAGTCAGTATCTTTTCCACACATTGCTATAAAATACCCCACCCCCTAAAAAACATTTCCGCTTGTAAATATCTTCGTATTTTAAGTTTTGGTGACATATGGACAGATTGACAAACGAATGAAATTTTATGTCCACTCCCTTAAAGCGGGGAACAAAGAAGAAACTTATAAGCGGCAATTTTCTATCCGCAAATCAAGCTTTGCGTCGAGCTACATTTCAAGAATTCAACAGAAGTATTTGAACCCTCCCTTTGTCTTTTCATAGACAAAATCAAATCATTAAGAAAAAACACGCGAAGTAATATTTTTTTCTAATATATCTGAAGTTTGGTTGGATGTCCACTAGAATTTTTCTATCAGAAGTGCACAATCAACGGTAAAATAATGTTTGTCCTACTGCAATAAGTCTCACATTGAATTGGTTCCATTTACATCAGAGTGGACGGCGCTTTATCTGATTCAACTAACAATTTAACATGATTAATTATTCATCCGTAATCACGATGTAGAATGCAATCAATGGCATACCACCAATTTCTGCTAAAATGAACCTTTTATTCACATACACTACATCAATTAATCACGTTTTAAATATTTAAAGTTAATCAAACATTTCATATTTACATCACCCATAATGTTACATTTACAATGTGACAACATGAGGTTTGCATATTATCAATGAGCTTGCTGAAGGTACAAAAAAGGGGGCAAAGTAATTAATCTTTTTTCTTTTGCAAATTGAGCACTTGTTGATTTCAAAAAAAAAAATGAAGTGCATGATAAGGAGACTATCGATGTTCTTGATACATGTATTTCGTTAACATATCCACGTCGTGGATAAGGGTTAACTGTATTTAAAATTATGAATAAAAGTGATGAAATTCGAATAGCTATTATGACCTTGTCAGCAAATACAATTTATCATTGAGTCAAATACATGTATGCAGATTGACGTTTTTCATACTAATTATAACTAGGTCCATTAGTTATGCACTGATTTTCGTTATATCCGCATTCGTTATATCCCGATCATGACAAGGAGCACAAGGCGTGTGTGACCTGTCGGCAGGGGATGCTCACTCCTCCATGGCACCTGATCCCACCTCTGATGTTTTGGAGGTCCGTGTTTGCTCTTCTCCTATTTTGTATTGTTTTATGGAATGTTTATCTTGAATACGGTTCGTTCTCTCCATATCCCTCATACATGCAAATTGTTCACAACTATAGCGAAGGTTCGAAATAAATGAATTACATGTAATATGTTTCTATAATGAGAGAGAGGATATTTTTCCCCTCTTCAGTTCTCTTCTCTCTTGTTAGCTGCAGATATGTAGCTCGCTGGTCTGAAAAATTCGGATGGACTCCCTGGTCTGTCAATATATATTTTTTCGGAGAGCTACAGTTCTGCTGCTATACTCTCGTGTCAGAAATTGATGTTCTCTTTGATTGAGAGGTCTGCCTTTCTAACGTTGATTGGCCTTCATACACTCTGATTAAGATGTCCTCTGTCTTCTGGTCACGCTATCATTCCTGTTATAGGTCCGTAATGAAGCGCTTCGATCATGTGCTCACGGTATGTCGTGTACCCTGTGAGAAAATCTATCGGTCTGGTTTTACTTGCTGATAAGTCTACTTCAGGCTTCAGACATTCCATAAGCTTTTGTGGGCATGTAGTGGTGCAGAAAACGAGAATTTGTACCCCGACACGACACGAGGCGTATATCGACCAGAGTCTCAGACATCAGACACCATCTTTTAACAATTAATTTTTTATACATTTTGGAAATTCAGCAATGACACTGAATCTAGTTACTTATACTGATCCAATGATGATTTCTTATTACAATTCGGGAGAGGGCAAAGAATCATTACTAGTATTTTAGAATTATACAATATCCACATTTACATAGCATCTTTGTTGCAAATATATAAAAATTGTATTTTTTTTCAATGAACACATATATAATTAGTTTTAATCATTTCATCGAAGAATCTTGTATTAAAAAAACAGTTTAAACGCAATTGAAGCAGAGCTTGTGGATATAAACGATGTTTTAAAAAGAAATCATTGATTTTAAAATGGCAAATTCAGTTTCAATTATTGAGTCTAGAATGGACTGTCGATAAAATCAAGACAAGATGATAGGTCATTATAGGTCAATATATATATAGATTTGTACATTATATAACAAGCCCAAACGGCTAAATAGGTCTAATTCTAAATAAAACTTATTATTTTCGTTCCGTAGTTAACTTATATCCATCATTTTTTTTTTTTTTTAAAGTTATACCCATAATTTATTTTTAAAAATTTCCGACAGAAAATCCATACAAATTGCATTTGAGTTTAACTGCTATTATGATATACAATGGACGCTATTTGCTGAAAGATAAAGCAATTACTGCCAACCACCATGTAAGTGTTTCAAGAATTTTACATATACTAGTAGCCTAAGCAGTCCTAGGGATGAAATACCTAGATCCACCCTTGGTTGAATTCAATTCTTTTAAAAACAGAACGCATATGGCTGTGATAAATAGCGTAATAAATATTATTATTCATACTTAAGTATCTTTGATAGTTCAGTCATCAAACGATATTTATCATGACAACAGGACAAGAAACACGCCAGGGGATGCTCACTCCTCCATGGCACCTGACCCCACCTCTATATTTTAGAAGCCCGTGTTTGCTCTGCTCAAAATTTGTATGTTTCATGGAATTCTGAATGCGGTTCTTTATCTCGGTATATTTCGTGTTAATTTGTTTATTTTTTTTTTAAATATTTAGCAACAATTTAATTCAATAAATTTATTTATTGATTCACCAAACATGTTGGCATACAAACATGTTACATACATAAAGACAAATACTAAAGTACATGCATACATGCAAGTGTATAGATCAGTGAAAGCAAAGGGAATTCATTTTAAATATTATGCACACGAATTCAATAAATGCTTAAAACTGTCAATTAGGAAGAAGGAGGAAGTTGTTTCCTGCACAAGTTTACGTTTTCATCCGAATAATACTTTTCAAAATTTAGAGTTATCCCCCTTTCCCTCAGTAAGTTTGTTTACAAATGGCGACCGAGAATGATGGCTCGGAGGACATAGCGCATGTTCTTGCCACTACAGAGCCAGTTCACGAAGCTTCCTATTTATTTGTTAAAGTTTTAGGGAGAGGAGCGTTTGGAGAAGCTGTTCTTTATCGGAAAACAGAGGTAAATCATCTCAGGTCGCTGTAGCTGGTGTCGATAATGCAGTGTTCTGTATTTTCAGTTCTACTTAATTTAATATCGGCCGATGTTCTGCATGGCATGGTTTTAGGACGATGAAGATGTCATTCTTAATATTCAGACAAGCAGAACCTCAGTCGATTAGAGTATTGCATGGGTAATAGGCTGGCCATTGAGATATATTAGATATCTTTTTTTACTAATTCAGTGCTCAAATATTTCATGTAAGAATATATAGTAGAGCTACGGACTCTTGGTTTTGTTTTGAAAAAAGAAAGGTTGGATAGGCCCTGCACTTGATTCCTATTCTTCTTGTATATTTTAAGGACAACAGTTTAGTGGTATGGAAGGAGATAAATCTGTCGCGGCTGTCAGAGCGGGAGAAGAAGGATGCCCTGGGAGAAGTGGACATTCTCTCCATGTTAAACCATGCTAACATTATCACGTACTACAACCACTTCCTGGATGAAGGGACGCTTATGATAGAAGTTGAATATGCCAATGGTAGGACTCTGTTCTAAATCCTATTCCCACAAAACTAAGCTATATGACAGCAAAGAAATACGTTATTAAGCTTAGTAATTGTGCAGAATTTTGATGCAGAATTAAGTTTTTGTTCAAAGACTCTGTCAGTCAAACTATTACCAACAAGAGGCTGTTTTTACAAAGATGGTCATTAAAAGGAGAAAGGGGTGATGATGTACAGTTCAATAGAAAGTGCTGCTTGAGAAACCAAGAAAACAGATAGACTGAAGGGACAAGTTGGTGCAACAGAAGGAACGAATCAGTAGCTAGAGCAGATAGGGGATGGGGTGGTGGGGGGTGGGAGTCATTTGGTGCAGTAGAAAGAAAGGGGGTCAGTGAGTAGAGCACCTATATTTAAAGTTAGGGTTATTGACCATGTACATGTCATATTTTTCCTTTCTAAGTGATCATGCAGTCTGTTATTATTGGTCTTTTGAAAATATCCCCTTCATTTGCAAAAGCAAGGGAAATGAAATCTGATTCATCTGTCAGTCAGTCTGTCTTTTTGTATCTCTGTCACCCAAAAAAATTCAAACTTGGCCATTTGTTAAAATTAAAAATAAGGTGTAAATAGCTAGGGATTACATAATTCACTTATGCATTAAATTTGATAGACTTTTCCAAATTTGCTATAACTTTTAGCCTAAAGAGACTCTTTTTGTTTTGTTTTAGGAGGAAATCTGGCAATGAAAATTGCTCAACACTGTGAAAATAATGATCTTATTGCAGAGGAGGTAAAATTGAATATTAAATTAATCTTTTTGTAATCACACATGAAAATTTTGAAAAGCCCAGTATAATAAAAATATTGATAATCTAGTAGTCTTTGAAACTCTTACAAATCTTCACAATACTTTTGTCTGATTTATTTGTAGCAAGTGACGTGGTACCTGTACCAAACAGCCTCAGCATTACAGTATATCCACCAGTTTGGCATAATTCACAGGTTTGTAATTAATACAAGAATTTAAACTTAATTATGTATCTCTGTAACATGTTTACCTATAGAATGTGCTGATACCATGGTCAGTGTTTTCCCTTTATTTCAAAGTAAAGGGTTAGAGATCAGTTGTAACAGGCTAGGGGCTGAAGTTTATGAACAGAATCTCAGTGGACTTGACAAGAAATTTTTATTTTGAAGCGGCATTTTTGTTAATTGAAGCAGTCACTTTGGCCGGTAGCCGGTTCTTGGGGAAAACACTGCATGGTATGAAGTTATCTCATTTAAACTATTCATCAAGCAAAATAACAGAACATTTTTTTTAATGAAATGTCATGAATTGAGGATGGAGATGATGTTGCAATTCATAGCTTCAGTAACAATTTAAAATAGCTTAAACTGTAAAACATAATTTTTTCGTTATGTTCAGATGTTTAATACGAGGGCTGTTCATGCAATAAATAATTTCCTCGGTGCTCAGAAAGAAGCAAACAACGCTTTTCAATGATTTAGTCTTCATGATTTTACTTATTAATCTCTTTTAATTCAAACACATGTCTGTAACATTTTTTATCCAATTTCCTATTGTTTTTAGAACTCATTTTTGGGTATGACCCTTAGTATACTGGAGAATGGCAGATCCAATGATTTCCTGGACTTGTTTTTTCCTTCTGAAAGGTGTTTTTTTTCAAGTTTGGAAATAGAAACAAGTCAAAAGGTCAAAGATCTGGCAAATATTGTTGATGTGAAAAAACATTAACTTTCTGTTTATCCCGAAAACCCCTTTACTTTTCAGGGCATGTGGGTTTGGACGTTGTCAGAAAGGAATTCAATGTGGTGGATTCCTGATTCTGGGTCCTTCCTCTAATAAACCTTTCGATTTTTTTGCAAAAAAATTGCTTTCTAGACTCCTCCAGATATGAAACCGTCTCCCCGAATACGAATTTGAACAACAATACCACTAATATTTAAGAAAATTGTATATAAATCTGTCTTTGTGCTCTTGCATACCTTTGCTCTTGTCAGACCTTCGCCGTTTTTCACAAGTATATCTTATGGTAAATTTTGTTTTTAATGGTTTTAAGCAATAGATTCATGTTCCAATATCTGTTTGAATATAAAACAAACGCGGATAACTACAATTACTGATATTTTAAAATAATTGTTAAGACTTTCGTACATGCTGTCGTTTTCGCTCATTTTTCAAAATATAGGGTGACCTTTGAGTACCAAACTTTTTTACTGTCAAACGTTTCTTAAAAACAGTGTAAATTACTCCCGATATGATGTCTATCAAATTTGCTATGTGTTTTAAAGTCAATCATATATCATCAAATATTATTTGTTGAAATTTGGCAAACAGTACATAAGTTATAATTTTTGTTGGCAAGGAGGGTACCCATTTTTGATGCCCATTATGTAATTTTTTATCATTGATATCCACCTGCTCATTTGTCTATAAAATAGATTTTACATGTTTTATTGAATATTTCTTTGGGATTCTTAACAAGTTTTAATGTAGCTTTTATTTTCACTCTAGTTTACTGATTCTTTACCATTCATTTATAATGGAGTGTCTCGAATAGCCCTTGTTTCCCAGCTTCTCACGATGAAACTGTGCGATGAAAAGTGGTCATATAAACTGTTATAAATTCAGTAAAGATTCAATAATGAGAGAAAGTCAAGTTAAATGTCATATGATATCTGTATTGTATGTCATACAGTTCAGGACATTATTTATTGAACAGCCCTCGTAATTATGCCTTTCTTCTCATTTCAATTTTCTTATCACATGTAACACTATTTCATTCTTTTGATATTTTTCATCCTTTGAATATTTTCATACAGGTTCTCTCCATCTCTCTATTTCTCGATGAAGCACAAGCACTTTATCTCTCAGGTTTATTTTCTGTTTTGTATTCTTTATCAATTCTTTAAGTCATTTTTATCCTTGCATGTTTACTCTGTGACTTATAATCATCGATCATTAATGCCATCATAACATTGTGGGCTTTGTGTTTACTTTGTCCATTCATAGTTTCACTATAATTGTTGTTTAAATTTCCCTTAATGTTTATTTATGTGTACTTATTTTGTTAGAATTAAAACATAAAAAAAATGTATTAGTTACATCAAAGATTCTCTTGCTTTGCTTCTTTCTCATACTGTATGTCAATGGAATGGAGAATTAAACTGTACATTTTATAAATACATATGCATGCTGTAGTATTCAGGATTTATTTTATTCATTGTTTCTTGCTTACTTAAAAGTAGAGGTGCACAAACTTTTCATCATAAGGAATTTTACTGTAGTATTTGAAGAAAATTGATCTCATCAGATCATATTTCAGGTAATTATGCTCGACCTGATTTTTCAGGGAAGGGAGGGGCTGGGGGTGTAAACCAACATTGGATTGTTCATGCTATGAATCAATTTGGAAGACATCATATTTTTGTGCATCTCGATGTCCATGTATACATCACTTCATACACCTCTCTCTCTCTATATACACGTATATTACCACATGTATTCATTCCATATTCATTCCATTTTACTGGTGTTCATAACCCAAAGCACTAAATATTGTGTATTTAATTTATACATTGAAGTAGGTTTGCAAAGTTTAAAAAAATTTAATTCTTAAACATAAACATTGTTTTGTTATACATTAATAATTAATTTTCTAATTTTAATAATTAAGAATAAAACTTTAGATTTGAAATTGACAATATATTATTATATTTTAGGGACATTAAAACCATGAACATTTTTCTCACAAAGACAGACTTAATCAAACTGGGTGACTTTGGGATTTCCAGAATTCTAGAAAGCATGAGTCAAATGGCTGAAACAGTAAGAATTTATAAAAGAGTGGATTGTATCATCCATATTGTAAGGAGAGGCTAATCAGTAATACTAATATAACAGTGACCTGTATGTGTTGTAATGTTACTTCTTTCTGTGTATTTTCAGGTTGTAGGGACCCCATATTATATGGCCCCAGAGATTATCAAAGGAGACAGGTAATTCTTATAGATACGTCTTTGATGAGTAAGTTATCACATGGTTGCTTTCAGAATATACATGCATGATAAAGGAAATAAATCCCAACTTGGATATGCAAACCTGCATGAAAAATTCTTACTAGGACCTCATAATTAAAGATTTGGGGGATTAGTTTTTATCTCTCTTTCGCTATTTGTCTACAAAAACTTTAACTTTGAAATAAATGATTCTAGGGCCTTTATCATCTATATTCAGTAAAGCATCCAAATATGATATGGCAAACTGTGTCGTGTGATATCTTTTACTAGATCATTTCTTTACACCAGAATTTTTTAACTTCGTAACCTTGATCTTGGCATATGTCCTTCTTTTAAAAACCTAATCATCATTTCTTAATGATTAAAACTAGGCTTTTCTTATTTTACCTAACATGAATATACATTCCTTGTGATGAGATCTTTCTTATGATACCAATATATTTGATCCTGTGACCTTGAAATATGACCTTCTAACCTAGCTGCAGATCTGTAGTGTTATGGTAAACCAACTTTTATTCACGACAACTTTATTTCACGATATACCAGGGGTAATCTATTTGACGATAATTAATTTTCGCGATCAAGCCTTTTTCGATCTTTTGTAAATAGACAGAGAGGCGTTAAGTACCTGTTCCCGCTGAGACTGTCGCGAACTTCGCGAAAATTACTCGCACGCGAATAAAAGTTGGTTTACAGTATTTGTCTTTGACCATAATGCTACAAATCCCGTAATGCAAAAGAGGTGCAATTCACGGCGCAAGATTTTTTGCGCAGTTTTAGGGAGATTTTCTCCACTTTCCAGCATTGGTCAATGAACAAGCTTTCACTCCCTAATACTAGAAACATAATTTAACTAATCTGTGTATTTTATCCATCTCCCAACCCTTTATAATTGTCTCTACAAGTGATAAACTCGCTTGATTTAGATTACATGTATTTGTTAGATTGCTGAAAATTCACTTCAAGCGAGTTTATTGCCAGTGGAGACAACTATAAAGGGTTGGGAGCTGGATAAAATATACATATTGACTGCAGAATGTGTCTAGAATTAGGGAGTGAAAGGTAGTTGATTGACCAATGCTAGAAAGTGGAGAAATTCTCCCCAAAAGTGTGCAAAAAATATTGCGCCATAAATTGCACCTTTTTTGCATTAGGGGATCTGTAGCGTTATGGTTAAAGACAAATATATAAAAACCATAACGCTACAGTTCTGCAGCTACTTCTAACCTTGCTCTTGAGCTATCATATGGGGACATCAGAGTTTCATAAACACATTTTGAAATTTGAAACAGACATGGGCATTGTGTTTAAACTCATTTTTGTTTTAGCTATGATCACAAGGTGGACATGTGGGCCCTTGGTTGTGTTGTGTATGAGCTGTTGACTTTGAAGAAGACTTTCCATGCCACGGTAAGGTTTATCTACTTAATCACACAATACTCATGTTTATTATGCTATAAGAGTGTGTAGAATTTCTCTGTACATGTACATCAAAATCCAGACTACTTTCCATTTAGAATCAGCTGCGACTGGCCTATGAGATTGTGAAGGGTGAGCGGGGGGATATAGACCCTCAGTACTCGGAAAACATTCAGCACTTGGTCAGCTGGATGCTTCAGAAAAATGCCAAAGACAGACCGTCAGCAGAGGAATTATTGACCAGTTCAAAGTTCACAGAGATTGCTGATGTCCAGGAGATGGAGAAGAGAGTCTGGGAACTCAACACGTTGTCACGGAAACTAAGGCAGCTGTCATCCATCTCCATGGAAACGGTTCCTATCATTAAATCTAAAATCACAGAGGTAAAACATCATGATTGTTTTCTGGGAAAAAGCAAAAATGTTTTATGTACATGTCACTTATATAAAGCTGGGACTTATTTAGTAACTATTTTATGACAGTAAAGCATCATTTTGGTCCCAGAGCTTGTAGCCTATATATGGATATTTTGTTTAGATTTACATGTAATTTATTTGTGATTTGTTGTAGGTTTATCAGTGGGGAGGTGGAAAATTAACCCCACAAAAACAGGACATATTTATCAAGGGCAAAAGTGCAATACAGGTAATTAAACTGTCTTGCTGTAAACCTTGTAATGATGTTTTTAGCTCACCTGACACAAAGGCTCTATTGAGCTTTTCTGATCATATTTTGTCCGTCGTCCGTCCGTCTAGCTGTCCATCCGTCTGTAAACTTTTCACATTTTTGACTTCTTCTCAAGAACCACTGGCCCAATTTTAACCAAACTTTGTACAAAGCATCCTTGGGTGAAGGAGAATTTAAACAATTTATATGAAGGGCCAAGTCCCCTTCCAAGGGAGATAATCAAGAAAAGACAAAAATAGGGTGAGGTCTTTAAAAATCTTCTTCTCAAGAACCACTGGGCCAGAAAAGCTAAAACTTATGTGAAAGCATCCTGGGATGATAATTGTTCAATTCATGACCCCCTGGGGAAGGGCGGGGCACAATAGGGAATCAAAGTTTTAATTAGAAATATATAGGAAAATTCTTTAAAAATCTTCTCAAGAACCACAGGGCCAGAAAAACTCAAACTTATGTGAAAGCATCCTGGGATAGTGTAAATTCTACTTTGTTCAATTCATAGCCCTCAGGGGTAGGAGGGGGCATAATTTGGAATCCAAGTTTTACATGGAAATATATAGGAAAAAACTTTTAAAAATCTTCTTCTCAGGAACTACTGGGCCAGAAAAGCTATTTAAAACTTATCTGAAAGCATCATGGGGTAGTGTAGATTTTAAACTGTCCAAATTATGACGGTCATTGACCTGTGGGGTAGGGTGGGGCCACAGTAGGTATTACAAGGGGGAAATCTGGTAAAGAATAGCATGGTCAAAGCTACTCAGGTGAGCGATGTGGCCCATGGGCCTCTTGTTTGTTCTTGTCCTGTTCTATGAACAACCTTGTACACTGTACTTGTTAAGGTCCAGAAATGTCAATGATCTGTTTATTTTAGTAATGATTCTCTCATTCTTACTCAGGTGGCTGCAGGTCACTCTCATTTTGCTGTGGTTACCATGGAAAAAGAACTCTATACATGGGCAGTAAGTAGAGTTATTCTGTAATTATTGTCAGAAGTGGAATTTTCTGGTTTTAATCACTCAAGTTTTAATCAATATGATTAATATAAGGTAAATTTCCATTGATTCTTTATAATCACAGAATGTACAAGGTGGTACAGAAATAGTAGGACAACTTGGTCATGGGAACACATCAGCATACAAAGCCCCCAAGAAAGTGGAGGGATTGGAGGACGTTATACAAGTGTCCTGTGGAGAGGACTTCACCCTCTGTGTCTCAGGTATCTCCTCCCCCCTCCTAAATCTAACTACCCCATCACCCCATGATATATGCACATCTAAATTTTTCAATGTTGGGTTTTCCAAAAGTGCTTCATGTTATGATCTACTTATATTTTTTTTTATACAGATGAGGGTAAGGTTCATGCCTTTGGGTCCAATTACTATGGCTGTCTTGGGGTGGAGGAGGAGGAAGAAGTTCTCTCCCCCTTACTGGTGCCGTTTTTCTCGTCTAACCCGGTGGATGAGGTCTCCTGTGGGGAGAACCACGTGGCAGCCCTAACTAAGGATGGGGACGTGTACACCTGGGGGTGTGGAGAGTTCGGTAAGATTTCAATCAATATCAGGCCAAAGTTTTATATAAATATCTGAATAAATTGAGATATAAAGTATATCTATATACCAAATAGTCTTTGATTGCTTTTCCTATGATTGTCTATTTCAGGGAGACTTGGCCTTGGTTCAGAAGATGACTTTTCAACTCCTCAGAAGGTATGAAGGGATATATTTATTTTTTAAAATTTTCAGTGGGCAACAGAAATTATTTTATATAAATAAAAAACGTAATTCATAAGTTGGAAAATATAAAAAGTTTTTAGTCTTAATCTGTCAGTCTTAAGTTGTACTTTGATCAGAAATGGAAAAAAGAACTTAAAAAAAGATAAAAGTTATCATGTTCATTGAAGGTTGCAACCCCAGGGAAGCACCTGTTTAAACACGTTGTCTGTGGTTGTGATGGTACATTCCTGATCACTATGAATGGTCGAGTTCTGGCAGCAGGCAGTAATGAATATAACAAACTGGGATTTAACTCCGAGACTTCTGGACTCAGAAAAAGTAAAGTCAAGGTAAAGACTACAATTCAGATCTCTCTGTGATAAACTGGTGTCAGTCTTTGTTGTAATGTGTGATATTAATTGTATGTACAGGTTTATGACATTCCGTGTAAGTACACATTCAGCACAGTGAAGCCTCTGACCAGATTCCTCATTGCCCAGGTGGCTGCTGGGAAGGATCACTCCGCTGCTGTCGATTGTAAGGTTTATAAACAAGTAAAAAAAAACAAAGTAGATACATGTATTTAATTACTATGTGTTATACTAAGCCATAAATTATCATGAAAAATTATTCATAAATCACAGTTGAAATTTACCCTTTTGATTGTATTATATGTATGTAGAATTTGTTGTTGTTACAGTGTATGGACATTTGTATACCTTTGGATCTAACAAGTATGGTCAGCTGGGGACAGGGGATTTCAGGAGACATCGGGGGATTTGTCGTGTGGGCGGGGGGTTGACCGGGAAGGTGGTAGATAAAGTGGCCTGCGGTGATGGATTCACAGTAGCCATTAATGGTAGGATCACCAAATGGGTATTTAACAGTTTTAATAGTCATTGCATGGAATTGTCATTAAAATTAAAAGAAATAACTTTTGACCTTTATTTTCATTTCCTTTTATGTATGCAAAAACTTCCATCACAACTTCTTAGATGACTTAAATATCATTATGATGTTGTACAGAGAACCAGGTGTTTTCTTGGGGAAATGGTGACAATGGAAGACTGGGAGCTGTGTTTTCTGACAAATTAAAGGGACCAAACAATAAGTCCAGTTGTCTTCCCAGGCCTATATTTGGGTCCTTGTACAGTGTGTCCAATTTATCATCACATCACTGGCATACGATAATCATAGCTGGTAAGTTTTATCTTTGAGTAATTTTTACCCCACAACTATCATAACTCAATCATAGGTGGTATTAGTTTTACCTGACAAGTGACAAAACTCAGTCAGTTGAATTCACTTTAAACAGCAGGTTTATTACCATCTGTGATATACATTAGGGACCATATATATACATCTCTGTCTTAACCATGGAAATAAGTACATATGTAGTAAGTATAGACAAGCCTTATCATAGATTGACTTACATTTTTTAATAGCTCTTAAATTTTTCCATTACTGTACATGAAACAGTGAATGCTGGTTAGAGAAGAGTCCTATACATTTTTTAGTTTAACTGTTTAAAGTACACTGTACTTTTTGTATGTCTTTCTTGGCAGTTTGACAGATATTTAGAATTCTAAAATAATGTCATTTTTCAACTCTGTACTTTAAGGCCATATTGTAAACATTCAGCATATACATATCGTTACTTATCATTGAATCTGTGTCAGTTATGTAATCAGAGAACTTTTATTCTTTTCCAGAGAAAATTTTGAATCAAAAGACATTAAGATCAAGAGTATCCTCCCCTAAACGTAAGTGTCGCATTGTGAGGGTGCTAATTATAGAGTATGATATTTCTCTCTGTTAAATCTATAGACTGTAAAGTGTTAGGTCTGTTTTATTGAAACTTGCTTATAACAAAAATTAGGAATCATTTAATAATATCTTTCATTATACCTAAAAAAGATTTAACAAAGAAATTAGTTATATGTAATATTTGGTTTCAATGAATATTTCCTTCACTTTTAGTTTTGTGAAATAATATTTTTCTTTTGCAAATATTTTAAGAAAACTATAAATGATGAATCATTTTTATACTTCTAAAGTTCCTGTTTTATCCCCCTAAAATATTTAATATCAGCTATACATGGTAAAAACCATTCTGTAATATTCCTTAAGAATACATTATATATATATTCATAGTTGTGCTTTTCGACAGAAAACTTCTTTTATATAATAATAGGGAATCTAAGCTCCAGGAAGAACTGGATTCTGAATAAGCAAGTTTCACTGTATTTTAATCACAGGCACTGGATATTTAAACAAACCAATCACATAATAAACAATCTCATTAAGTTGGAGCAATTTTGAAATGAAATGAGTATTAAAAAGTCGGCTGCCTTTGACTTTATGTTTGTTGATGTAGAGTAGTATTTACAGTTTTATAACCTACAGATTATAGAGGAAAAAAGTATTCATTTAAATTGATATGTAGATATAAAATTTTTTTCTTTTCTTTATTACGAATTTTCAAACATAAATGTTTATCATGTTGGTTATGATGTTTATCTTCCCTCAAACCTTTCCATTTTGCTAATGACCTTGACTTTTCCTATGACTTTGAAATGACAATTTTTATGATTTATGCTATCTATTTAGTAAATTGTTGAAAATTTTCTACATATGGAAGTAACAATGTTACACAGATTAGTAAGAGGGTATTTTAGAAATAAAGCCAATATTTGTTGAAAATTACCATAGGTCTAAAAAATACTCATTGACTTGAACTGGATTATTTAAAAATCTAAGAGAATGAGTTGTCACTGGTTGATAAGTAAAAATATATTCCTGTGTTACTGTCTAAACTAGAGCCAATATAATCCATTAGACTTAATATATTCATTAAAAGACGAATATCTTCTAAATAATTAATACACATATATTGTACTTTCTAGTAGTAGTTAACCACAACAGTTCTTACATTAGCTTGATTTTCTGGGGCCCATGGACATATTTGAAGTTTATTGACTACATTTTATGGTTGAATTTTCATTTCTATTTTTAAAAACCTCTCAGCTTTGTTGTATATTAAATCTTCATTCATTGTTTGTAGTTGATTCTTCATTATATTTGCCCTAACTATCTTAAGACTTAAGGCACCAGTACAAGAAAGTAACAACCTGTTAGTGGTAGGCTAATAAGGCCATTCCAAGGTTTTTCTCTTTTTATTGACCCATCTTTTAAAACCCTATCTACTTATTCTCAACAAAGAAACCACAATAGCCAAAACTTTAAACACACACTTAGTCAGAAAAAATATGTCATGCAAAGATCTATTCCTTAGCAAAATGGTAATCAAAGTATTAAATTAATATGTATATAATAAATATGACAGTTGTTAAACAAATATAGGAAGAAACTGATAGAATTTAAAGGTTTTGACCAAAAGAGTCAATGTCAGTGATCCTTATTTTGTTCGTTTTCACCTCTAGGGTGTCGAAAACCAAGGCGCAGGCAGGCCCTTAACAGAGAAAAAAACCCTTGGAATGGCCATTAGCAGTTCATTGCTAGTGTACACCCTTTTCTACTTGTAGTCATTTTAACTCTCACTTTCTTATTCTAACAGCTAGAGAAAATCCTCCACTTAAAGGTCTGTATCTGGCTTTATTATTTTATTCAAGTGTTCTCTGTTATTTTGTCAATAGTTATTTGAAGTGTTCACCATATTACACACTTTTGAGCACAATATGTCACCTCGTAATCTATCAGGTGATGTAAGTCCTTCTGATTACTAATTAATATGGCCTTTATTATTTACACATTTTCAATTCTTTATTCACTCTAAACCAGATCACTGGTACAAGAGGTACATACAGACATATATAGAAACAGAAATAACAGTCAAGGGTGAAAATTTCGTGGTCAGTATTTTACATAATTGCTAGGGCTCTCGAGCACTAGCAACTACGTTAGTCGAAATTCCTTTAATACGCATGCTCGGCTTCACGGTCGTGCATTCGGGGAAAACTGGGAAAACTACTATAGGTAGACCGTACGATAATACTTTCGTTGTATCATGTTGTAGCATTAAATGACAATGTTTCATTCTCTCTAGTAAAGGTCATAAATGTTCCGTTGCGCCAAATCTCCAGTAGGTCAACACAAGCTAACCCCCGGCCACCGTTTCTTTACCTATGTGTTTATTAAATACACTACAAAACAATTATAACTTTATCACTCTCCAGCCTCGATAAAAATTAAAGAATTCAGCAAAATAAATCATTTGATCACGGATCCTCCTTTCTGTTTTAAAAATTGCTACGGCGCTAGCTCACCTATCTTTTTAAAAAGATAAACTTGTCAGTATCATTAGGAGGAGGAGGTTGGACTTTGAAAACTTTTTTGCGTAATTTTGAACATCTACCTGAGTTCGTATAAAATTTGCAGTTCATGTATATCAATGGATTATACACTGTTAAACACACGAAAAATTATTTTGTAAAACTATAGGTACTGTGAGCAATGAGCTCACTAAATAATAACCCCCCCCCCCACCTCCCAGATGATTATAATGGCAGTATCAATGTTTTCCTCTGGAAAATCCAAAATATATGTCAGATCAAAAAGTAAAATAGGAGGTGCACAATGGCAATATGTAATAAAGATTCTGTGAAAGTTTCATTAAATTTCCTTCAGTAGTCTGAGGGGAGTTGCAGATAAGAGATGGGTACCCCCAAAGCATAACAGACGGACGGACGGACATACCGATTACTATATACCCTCCCACTTTTCAGGCGGGGGGTATAATAAATGATCAGAGTTTAAACAACAAGATGTGTTTGTGAAACACTGCAGATGTCCCCATATGGCAACATACCAAAGATTAAACTTTTCTTTAAATGCAAATTAAACATTTTGGTACCCAAATAATGTCTTCTCATAAGAAATACAATTGTGAAATATGAAAGCCATAGCACCACCTGTTCAAAAGCTATGGCCAAGGATAAGTTTTTGAAAAGTAGGTCAAACTCCCAGGTCAAAGTCAAAGGGTCAAAATTGTTGGTTTCGAAAGAAAGGTCTTGTCACAAGGTTTATATATGTGAAAATATGAAAGCCCTAACCATAACTGTTCAAAAGTTATGGCCAAGGTTAAAGTTTTTAAAAAGTAGGTCAAACTCCAAGGTCAATGGGTCAGAGTCATTTGTATCTAATGAAAAGTCAAATTGTCACAAGGATTAAATATGTGAAGTATGAAAGCCCAAGCCCTAACCCTTCAAAAGTTATGGTCAAAGTTTTTTTTTTAAAAAAGAAGGTCAAACTCCAAGATCAAGGTCAATGGTCAAAGTTCTTGATATCCAATGAAAGGTCTCTCACAGAGATTACATATGTGAAGTATGAAAGTCCTAGCCCTTACCTTAAATCATTAAAGTCAAAAGATCAAAATTGTTGGTAGCCAATGGAATATCTTGTCAAAAAGAATATAAATGTTAAGTATGATGTATATACCATTCAAAAGTTATTGCAAATTTAAAGTAAAAGTTTGAATTTTTGTGTAAAAGTATGTCAAACTCCAAGGTTAATGCTTTGGTGATACCCAAAGAAAGGTCTTGTCCCAAGGAATACATATGTGAAATATGAAAGTCATACAAGGTCAACACATAGTCTCAGACCCCGGAATTACGAACGTCTTGAGTCATTTACTAATATGTGGTTCGTTTCGAAAAATGTACATTTTGTATGCAAAAATCTGTGTTGATTTTGACCATAGACTTAATTAGGTCTATGTTTTGACCTTTGTGAATATTATTTTGTTTCTGGAGTGGGAATGATATTAGAAATAAATTTTAAGTAAACCTTTGTCAGGGTAGTTTTCCAGCAATTCCGTGTTTGTTCAATTTAGAAAACAATGGAGAAATATTATTTTCTCGAATTATACAAATTTTTACGGCACGAAACCCCAGATTTTCATAATACAAAAAAATAAACATTAGCTACCGGTATTTTTGTGATGGAATAATACCGTTATAACCAAATTGTGGATGAGTGTTATCCTTTACTTTGTTGCATGGACACATCCAGTACACGACACAATACTTAATACCAATTTAATTTCAGTTTTACTGTATTATGTATAAAACAAATACAGTCGTTTGGCCAGTTCCGGATTTTGGCCAGTTCCGAATAATAAGTAATTTAAGGACTGATAAATAATAAATTCAACGGTGTAAAAATAAATTGATTTCTATGGTAAGAAGGCTTATCTATGAGTGTTTGAATTATGTGAAGTTTTGATTTTTTGCCCTCAGTTTGGTATCGTTATCGTACTTGAAACAGTTGACATACTTTTACAATGCAACAAATCTGAATCACCGCGACGCGTAAGTCTGCAGAAAAACCTCCATAGATACATACATTTTTAACATAAAACAACGTTCCAGGTATCAAAAGTAAGTTTGATATGTACTCTAATATATACTAAAAATTCGTCAAAAATAAATATTTAGAACACTGGAATATATCGAAATATTTTCGTGTTCTTATTTTACCAGTTCCGAATACCCATTTTAAACACTTTTATAAATTCCTTCTTCGATGTTTTTTTCATTGTAAACGTGACTTATTATACCCCCGCTTGAAAAACAGGAAGAAAGGGTATAAAGTAATGGGATGTTTGTCCATCCAGCCGTATGCAGCCCGTACGTCCGTCTAGTTGTACGTCCGTCTGTCTGATACATGTATGCTCTGGTGTATTCATTTCTTATCCGCAACCCCTCTTCTACCACTGAATAAAGTTGAATGACGCTTCACAGAATTTAATGAGTCTTTCACAGAATCTTTGTTTAACAGTGCCAAAGTGCACCTATTTTATTTTTTGGATCTGGTACATAATTTGGGCTCCCTGAGAAAAACATAGATACTGCCATTCTTTGTAATATTGAAAGGTATATCCTTCTCTTATACGCAATTCCTCCTATACCACTGAATAAGATTTAATGATACTTTCACGTATTCTTTATTGCATTGTGACCTTTTATTTTACTTTTTGATCTGACATTTATTTCGGGTCTCCCAGAGTAAAACATGGAGTTTGTCTTAAATAATCATAAAGGAGGTGTGGGGTTTCATTAAAATGAGCTCAGTGCCCACAGTACCTCTAGTTTCTCTTCAACCTGTGGAAATACATATAATTTATTGGTAAGCAATTAATTTAACTTTTCTTAGTCATGCCAATGGATAACGTCTGGGATGTATATTTGTTAATTTAGGGTTGAATTGAATAAGAATCTATAAGGGTATCCGAAACCCGTCGGGTTATTCGTAACTGGTAAAATGGACACCTATGGCAAGTTGCGACATAATTTTTTTTGAGGGATGTCTGAACTTTTATGAAACAATATTTAATTCCACAAGTCATCGAACTACCTTGACAAAACACTTGGACTTTGATATAATTCCTAGTATATTTATAGCACCGTCGAATCGGTTTCTTATTCGGAACTGGCCAAATAACTGTATCAGAATGCACACTTTTATCAATTAAGAAAATAATTTGCAAAGGTAGCCCCTTTTTATCTGTTAAAAAGAGAATGTTGCAATGTGTATTTGTTTGACCAGACAACTTATCGGCATTCCATAATTTATACCAAGTAATCTTCATTACTCCTATCAATTTTTATTAATTTATGAAACGCTTCCAAAACTAATCAACAATTAATTTACGTGCTGATGTATCTTCGTGTTTGTGTAAGGTGGTAGCCGGTGATCTTTTGTTTGTATTTAAAGAAGAGAATCTAATCAAATCCTCCAAATAAAGATTCTGTACGCACACACAGATATGAAATAGATTCTGACTGTTGAGATGGAATAACTGTTGAAAACATTTTTTTTTAATAAATATTAACATGATGAATTAATTCTTGGGAGGAGCGCTTAATGTGATTTTTACTATCGCTGATATGGATATTTCGTTGACTTTCTCCATTCAGTGGTGATTCCACAACTAGTTCAGGAAGAGGACAGTGCGTTTGTCTCGGACGGAATCGGAAGTGAGGACATCTCTTCCAGTGAACCGGTGTCGGAGTCCGACGGAATGAGTGATTCCGGAAATCCACAAACTCCAGATACAGCGGTGAGACTACTTATAATTTCATTAATTTACCAATTGTACCTTTAAAGCCTAAAACTCTTATTTTGGGGGGTTAAATTTTGTCAGGATCGGCCCAGTTCTGCTGAATCTTACGACCGACCACGTTCTGGCGACAGACCAAGATCGGCTGGTAGAAGTGCCACGATTCCAGAGGAAGACACGCAAGTCCCGGACTGGCTTAAAGCGGTCAGATTCACTTCTTTTCACATACACCCTTTGGTTATTTGTATTTTAATTGTCTGTTATGGGAGTATGACGTTCGTGTTTCAGGAGCTGGATGACGATTTTATCCCTATGCCGGGGAGTAGTCAACCTAAAGCCCCGGCCCTGCTTAGTCCTACCCCCCTGGCTAACCTTTACTGCCCCCTCCTGTACCGAGTGTAGTCCGTCCAATATTAGGGGAGGAGGTCTCCAAATCTCCATCCAATACACCAAACGCTCATCTCAAAAAGGTAATGATTGATTGATTGTGTGTTGTTTTACGTTCCATTCTTTCACTCATATAGATACGTCATATAGATACGTCATATATAACGAGGAATGGCTTCAAAGTTTGACCTTTACTTGACACTCAGGCCATTGAGCAGTAAGGGATCTTTATCGTGATAACGCCTGCCGTGAAAGGGTAAGACCCGCACCCGCTACTTTCACTTCAAAGTGCCGAGGGCATGGCGAAAGAACAGTTTCCCATTTTTTATCAATTTCGGTCAGTCGCGACAAAGATTCGAACTCACGACCTTCCGATCAGAGAGTGCTCTTTACCGACTCAAAAAAGTAATGAGTTATTATATTAAAATGTTAAGACTTATTCATTATTGTCAAATATTGTTGGAATTAAGGCAATGCGTGTTTCCTATTGTAGAACGGAAGTCAGGATAACATCATCAAGAACCTGAATGAAAGAATTCATCTCCTGGAGGCGGAAAACAAAATGGTAATAAAAGTCAATACTATTCCTAGCAATCGGATTAACAAAAACAGGGGACCTCGTACATTGTTTGTATGCCTACTGGCGTGATTCCAGATGTCAGGTCGGTGATGGATGGGTGTGTAATGAATCTGACTGATGAAGTGGGTCTCACATGTCACAATGTACTTTGTTTTTCATTTACTTACTGTATTCTGAAAAGCCTTGAAATTATCAATTGATTCTCCTTGAATCATGGAATTCTTAAGCCTGAATGCCGATTTGAAGTTAATACAAGAAATGATGGTTTCTATCAATTATACATCAATGCGGTATTATTCCAAAACTTAAAAAAAGTCATCTACATTTTATTTAATGACATTAATTCATGGGTCTGAGGAGAATGATTTCATTTGATGTCGTTGTTTCTTGTAGCTGAAAGAAGTTGTGCAGCTTCAGGATCTTAAGATCAAATCTTTAGAGATGAGACGAGCTCTGGATGAAAAGAAAGACAGTTGACAAACAGCTGACGTCATGATCAGCTGATAAACAGCTGACTTGACAAACAGAACTGTAGTCTGATTATTTTACAAGTAGAAGCTTCCTCCAACAAGTCAGCAATCAACCGTCATCTACAGCTATCCCAAGTCTCCATATATAAACGTGGTTGTGATATACTATGTATATGGTTGTGAAATTAAAAGACCAAGGAATAACTAGTAAAAGCACGATATATATTTATAATTTTATTCTGCTGAAAAATGGTTCTTCGAACTGAAGAACCTTGTTTATTGACCCCATTGTGTTTGTTCAGCTACATCATCCACAAGTAATTATTTGTGATCAAAATAAAACAAATGAACCTGCCAAGTTGTTTGCTTTTATTTTAACGCCACTGTTCTGAACACTTGGTTAAAAAATGCGGAGATTTGGGTACTTGATGTTTTTTTTTCTGTAAATATATTACTATAATAAATAAATAACAAATTGAATTAAAAAAAAATATTATATGATAATATTTTCTATATACATAATTATTAAGTTATCTCAAAACTGCGACTTTACAACATACAAAACACATACAGAGCGTAATACAAATAAACATGTGCATTCTTATCAGTGTACATTCAAATGCACAATGAAGTATTTAAATACAGTAAAATAAATAATATTTAGGGAAGTTTTGCTGGTAATGACGACTCAAAAGACGTCTGCAGAGTCTAAAATGAATGGTTTGGATCTGATTTCTCACAAAGGGAAGCTTCCCTTATCCATACTTTGGCACAAAAATCGTTGAAAGAAAGAAAAGCTATCGAAGTTCTAAAACTTCCATTATCCCTGCAAAAAATGCCAATATGGCGCCAGCAATGGCGAGTCCCATTGACCAGCCGACAGAGTAGCCCATCTTATCCATCTTCCCGCCAAAAACAGCAATGCCAATAACGATAAATAAAACTGAAAAAAATTAAACAAGATGCAATATAAAATCAAAAATATTCTTATATTTTGAAATACACCCTGAAATAAGTCGTGAAACAGCACGCGTTTTTGGCTGCAATGAATCAATACTTTTGTCAATGGTGGCCTTGTAACTTTCTGGTCGACCGTCTCAAACATTCAGACCAGCGAGCTTAAGAACTTCAGGTTAATTGGTGCACGTATCATATTGTAATTTTGAATTTACTTCGTAGAGGTAAATGCAAAATTACAGCTTGATAATTACGTCACGTATTTTGCATTTACTTGCACCTATAGTTAATTCAAAATTTACATCATGATGCAAGCAATAATAAGTTTTATCATAATCGCACCAAACGTGCAAATGGAGTCCTCGCCTTACTACCCGGTACTGACCCGTGTAAGGTTTGTACATGAGGTAGAGATTGTGGGTACAATTCGTATCTCTAAAACATTGAAGAAGTTTCAACAAATTCATTTACAAAAATAACATTGGAAGGAATTACTAAATAAGATGCCAGTAATGTTTCTCACCTGACAGAAATGTGAATAAGATAATGGCATAAAGAGCTTTCCTCTGTTTACACGAAGACACGAAGAAGTACAAGAGAAGTATCAAAAGGGCTACAACCATACATATCAAACCGAGGCATTCCACAGCTTGTGTCAGACGAAACCAGCCTGTAAAGTATAACAATAACATAGAAAACCGAGGCATTCCACAGCTTGTGTCAGACAAAAACAGCCTGTAAAATATAACAATTATACATCAAACCGAGGCATTCCACAGCTTGTGTCAGACGAAATATAACAATAACATAGAAAACCGAGGCATTCCACAGCTTGTGTCAGACGAAACCAGCCTGTAAAATATAACAATTATACATCAAACCGAGGCATTCCACAGCTTGTGTCAGACGGAACCGGTCTGTAAAAAAACAGTTACAAATATATAACCGAGACACTCAGCCAGTCTGTAAAATATAACAATTATACATCAAACTGAGGCATTCCACAGCTTGTGTCAGACGAAACCAGCCTGTAAAATGTAACAATTACATAGAAAACCGAGGCATTCTACAGCTTGTGTCAGACGAAAACAGCCTGTAAAATATAACAATTATACATCAAACTGAGGCATTCCACAGCTTGTGTCAGACGAAACCAGCCTGTAAAATGTAACAATTACATAGAAAACCGAGGCATTCTACAGCTTGTGTCAGACGAAAACAGCCTGTAAAATATAACAATTATACATCAAACTGAGGCATTCCACAGCTTGTGTCAGACGAAACCAGCCTGTAAAATGTAACAATTACATAGAAAACCGAGGCATTCCACATCTTGTGTCAGACGAAAACAGCCTGTAAAATATAACAATTATACATCAAACCGAGGCATTCCAAAACTTGTGTCAGACGGAACCGGTCTGTAAAAATAGAACGTAAAACGTTATTGCAAACGTAAGTATTCAACAAATTGTGTCAAACGTAACTAGCCTGTAAAACAATAAAAATCATTCTGTATAAAACCATAAAATATTTACAAAAGTTACAGAGAGGACCCAGGTTGAAAATATTGATGAAAAAAAGATTTGATCTGAGATAAGAATGAGGTACAGGTATACCTGGACATTTTAAGGCATATTCTTGGAAAATTACGATACTGGAATTTTTAATAATTATTATTATATCAATAAAAAATAAAAATGAAGTTGAATGCGGAAAGTATCTTCTACTGTGACAGTGTCTGCAATGATTGAATACCAGATTATAAATTGGCATGCAAACAAAGCATTAATCGGACAAAAACCTTAGTTATTATGCATGTATTTGTTTACATTGTAAATTATGCTGTTTTCCTCAATTTGCCCAGAATGTAAAAGTTAACCAAAGCTTTCTACATTCTCAGAATTCCAAAGCTTACGTCACTCCGAACATCTACCTGTGTAACGGGGACCCGTGTTAATTATTGCGCTGACAGGTAGTGATGAGGTTTTGCTCCCTAAACAATTGCTCAGCTGCCGTGTTTATCGCGATCTGATGCAACTCATATGTGAGGTTTTAGATTCCTCTAAAATTGTCAGTGCCAGTAGATGAATGAGTGAGCATAATTGCAAATATTCACTGCTGCAATTAAATAAGGATGTTTTTATTGGTAACAAAATATTCAATAGTGTTTCTATGGAAAGAAAAAAAAAATTACAAATCAAATGAAAACGACAGAAGTACACAATCTTACAGTTTTTATTGCACTAATTTTGCAAACGTATGGCAACGTCTTTTCTGAATGAAAAGTTACAGAATCCGTGGAGCTCGAATAAAACCCCTGCTATGAAGGCTACGGAGAACTCATTAACGCGTGCTAACAAGGCATATTTTGGGATTCTCTCTAGTGAAATGTAATGCTCGCCAAAAAAGCAATTACTGAGATGCAAATAAAAATCGAATCGACTTTTGTTGATAAGACGACAAAACGATTTCATTACTACCAAAGAAATAGTGTATAACGTCGTTTGCAAGAATCTTTCAGTAGCTTTCCCGGAAACCTTTGGCGATTTTTAAATTGTGTTGAAGTATTTTTTGTATGGAGTGAGATGATAGTATTGTTAGTCATCCTCTTCCATTAATTCCATTTTCCTGTAATCGGTTTGCTTCTCCTATTAACCAATCATTTAACCACCTAATATTGGTATGTATTTCCTTAGCTGTCAATGATAACCAAAATGAATGTCTAAAATATTGAATCGCTGGAAACGCATCATTACTTATAAGCATATCCTGTACAAATATATTTTCTTCTTAATTTTAATGAAAACAATAATTCTTCTTTAAAATAATTTTGGAACTTTCGATTGATGGAAACAATTTCAAGAATTAAAAACACTCTCATTGTCCACTTTCTGCAAGATTTGACTGTCAGCCAAATCAAAGAGCCAACGATATGAATAACGTTCTGACAACCAAAGTATTGTAGACATTATTGCCGTGATACTTGTATTAAGAGAATGAGCTATTTCTCTTAGTCACTGACATAAATAGACGTCAATTACAATTCTCAACGCGAAAGCATCCAATTCCTTTCTATATTTATACCACTTTGAAGCAATCTTTGGTTACGCGAAAACATTGTACTTCACTACAGGGTCATATTCTTATCTCTGAATACTTTTTCTTCTTTAATAAAACTTAATCAAGTTTGATAAAATCAAAGAATTATTTAGGCTCTGCTCGGAATCTGTCATTTCCAATGCTGCTTGGTTATATAGAGCCTGCAAAGCAATAACTTTCAACGCACGAGATATTGCGGTACTCAAATATATCTGTCAATGCTAATTTTTAGTTTTCAGCATTCTTTTGTTTTTGTTTCTGAAATCTCCAGCAAATTTAAGATGAAATCCATATGTTCAATGCATGTCGTTTTTTTAATTAAGTGACAGCCTTTTCGTGTCATTTGTAATTCCTTGCTAATCAAACTTACCAGAGTTAAAGAAATGTTTGGGTATTTGTGCACGACTGAGGTAATCCCTCGCTTCCTGGACATTATTGGTGTATTTATACTCCAGCAGGTACTTCCACAGACCTACGACTTTAGTTGAAGTTTTCGTTGTTTGGAGATACTCCCAGTAGAAGGTAGAAAATCCGATCACATACAAAATAAAACCCAGAACAAAACTGACGAAAGCTAGCCTCATATAGAGGGTAGTCTCTCTCCATCTAGAAAACATAGCGTCCAGAAAAATTCACAAAAACACTTAATTAGCTCCAATAAAAACAAATCTGAAACCTGGTCAGTCTAA
This sequence comes from Saccostrea cuccullata, assembly GCF_032062105.1. NCBI lineage: Eukaryota > Metazoa > Mollusca > Bivalvia > Ostreida > Ostreidae > Saccostrea > Saccostrea cuccullata. The sequence goes on along the minus strand of NW_026937804.1, from coordinate 437,862 downwards.
CAGAAAATCTTTACCAAAAAAACGCAATTTGTGTTAAAAAGCATGGTGACAGTAAAAACAAATTCAATTTCTGCAGGAGGATTTTTTTTCAAACTGACAGTCGGAATTCTACAAGACTTTGATGGTATTTTTATCTTCGGAAACAAATATTTTCCATTCCCGAGCTAGGAATTCACATTGTATATCATCAGGTTCGACTTCTGTATAAAGGTGTGCATCTCCCGGATTATAAATCAAGAACATAAACAATCAGCAGACGAGAGTCAGGTGTGAACTTAATTTAGCGCTTCATTCTCACTCGCCTCCCTTCACCCTCACTTCTGAAGCAATTTCAATTAAATATTTGAGGAGGAAATTTTTGGCTCCCTGTTCTCGGATTAGCCTCCCGATTCACGGTCTCTCACAGAGGTATTAATTACAGCTACCTTCTCTTTCTCTTCCACATGCACACGTCAATTATCAGGGAGGCTCTACAGTGGGGAAAGCTCCTGTTGTTATTTCCCGTTCTTTCAGAAGAGTGCACCCCAGGAAACATTAACTATTGTGTAAAAGCTTTTGCCAGAAGCGTAATTTATTTTTGATCTGTAAACACTTTATCTTTGCCAACTTTCCCTCTCTCTCATGATATTGCTTAAGAGGAAGTCTATTTCGCTACAGAGTCAGTGGTTATCCAAAGGCATAAGACCCGTGATCCACGACGCTCGCCAGATATCTTATGACCATCTTAGACAAAAGCCAACTCTGTAACGTTCTGATTTGTGTTTAAATTGGCAATTAAATTAGAATATGTAATGTTAACGTTTTAGCATTTAGCATTTTGTATTGAACATCTCTTTACTACTATAGTTATCAGTCATTCTTAATGACATTTTAAAGTTTAAATTGGCAATAAAATTAGAATATGTAATATTAACGTTTTAGCATTTAGCATTTTGTATTGAACATCTCTTTACTACTATAGTTATCAGTCATTCTTAATGACATTTTTAAAGATGCATGAGATAGAAAGACAAGGCGATTCTGTCCCGATATTGTGACCTTGTATTATGATAATGCAAAAAAGTTATAACACAATCTAACAAAGATATTACACTTCTGCCCTGCAGTACCGCATTAGATTCTCCACCCCACACTCAAAAACATGGAATCAGTTTAAGTAAGGTAACATCATGCAATAAGGTACGTCAAACAAATAAGTGCCGTATTTTTATATTTATATTTTACTTTGGTTATTCCATTTCAAATGGACAATTGCAACTTTAAAGTAGGAAAACCAACATGAAAGTTGGCATTTCCAATTTTACTTTGGCTTTTCTTTTTTAAAGTTGACTTTTCAATCTTTCAAGTTTGTGTTTCATGAACTTTAATTTCATCTCTTTTTAACTCACCTGAGCCGAAGGCTCAAGTGAGCTTTTTTGATCAAAATTTGTCCGTTGTCTGTCGTCGTCGTTGTCGTAAACTTTTCACATTAAAAATCTTCTTCTCAAGAACCACTATGCCAGGAAAGATGAAACTTATAGGGAAGCATCCTCAGGTAAAGTAGACTTAAGTTTGTTCATTCAAATCTACAAAATGTAGATTCAGGTTTGTTCAAATCAAGACCCCTGGGGGTAGGACGGGGCTTCAATGGCGGATCAAATTTTTATATAGAAATTTATAGGGAAATTCTTTAAAAATCTTCCTTTCAAGAATAGCAAAGACATGAATGATCATATTTATATGTAAACATCCTCAGGTAGTGTAGATTCAGATTTGTTCAAATTATGACCCCCGGGGGTAGGGCGGGGCTACAATGGCCGATCAAAGTTTTCCATAGAAATATACAGAGAATTCTCTAAAAATATTCTTTTCTAGAATATTAAAGGCAGGAATGATAATATTTATATGGAAACATCCTCAAGTAGAGTAGATTCAGGTTTGTTCAAATCATGACCCCATGGGGTAGGGCAGGGCCACAATGGCCGATCAAAGTTTTACATAGAAATATATAGGAAAATTCTTAATAAAAATCTTCTCAAGAATAGCAAAGCTTCTCAAGAATAGCAAAGCCATGACTAGTCATATTTAGGGTAGGGCGGGGCCACAATGGCCGATCAGAGTTTTACATAGAAATATATAGGAAAATTCTTAATAAAAATCTTCTTCTCAAGAATAGCAAAGCCATGACTAGTCATATTTATATGGAAGCATCTTCAGGTAGTGTAGATTCAAGTTTATTCAAATCATGGCCCCATGGGGTATGGCGGGGCCATAACATAGAATCCAAGTTTTACATAGAAATATATAGGAAAATTCTGTAATAAAAATCTTCTTTTCAAGAATGGCAAAGCCATAATAAGTCATATGCATATGGAAGCATTCTACAGGTAGTCAAAGAAATAAGTATCCTTAGTTAGTGTAGATTCAAGTTTGTTTAATTCATACCCTCTCCCCTTCAAGGATTGGTTGAGACCACTTTTGGGTTTAAACTTTTCAATAATAAACTGATATCTGCTTTTTTCCAATCTAGAGTGCTCAGGTGAGCGATGTTGCCCATAGGCCTCTTGTTTTAATAACCTTTTCCTTGCATGTAGCTCTTTTGCTTTGTTTTAATATTATTCTCAACTTTATAATTGTACAAAATTAGTAAAAAACTAAAAAATTATAATTTTTAAAAGTCAGAATTACCAAATTTAAACTTTAAAAGTCACGGTTGAAGGTAGAAAAAACGAACTTTAGCTTTGGAATTACCAACTAAACAGACGTACTTTCAAGTTGGAAATACTAACTTAAAAATTATACCTGCCACTAATACGCTTCCGTATCTATGGATATGTTGTGATGACTAAGTATATCTCATTATAGAGGAATGTCATAGATCTTTAACTTATTAAGAAATCTTTCAATATAAATTGTATTAAGTAGGTTTGATCAGCTTTATTTTGAGCGTAAGGATATCACTCTTGTCGTTTATAAGACAAAATATTGCCGCAATCCTCTCGCGCAATAATACAGGCGGAATACAAGTGAGTACAGAGCTTATTGTTATTGATTGCATGAGTCACTCACGTGTCAAAAAACAGTTTCCAGAAATAGAACAAATACAGAAATCAGAAAATGTAAGGAAGTTATCACCTCATAATGCTCAAAATAACTTAACTACTGTGTATTGCATTAAAAATACCACCTTCAGGACCAAAATATTGGATATCCTTCTGTACAAGTTCGCCTTTGGTGCACTCCTTACTAATCCGGAATCCTCCACACCGCCGAAAATACCAGAGTCCGTAGGAAACCGACCTGGAGAAACCGTGTCCATCCGAGTACGTGTGTACTGCCCAGGCGGAAGTCATGATGCCGACCAAGGCGGAAGTGAAGCTGATGGCGAGAAATGTACATCCCACAATAAGAAGTCTATTGGAGTGAGCACTACACATCGAGAATGCGGCCAGACTGTTTTAAAGCAACAGGATGGAGCCACAACTTGTGCATATCAAAACATAAACAAGATAGTAATTAACATGATTAAGGCTAAACGTGTGTGTATTTTGAATTCTGTACTTTTCCTTACAGCAGGATGCACAAGAATTACAGGACATACGTCATTTGATCGATTGTTAGTTCTGATCAGAAAATCTTTTAAGCAAGGCATTATCTGGTTGAACGTAAAGTAAAAGATATTGGAAACAAATGCTTGTCTGATATTATTTTTTATATGTACTTCTTAACTTTTTAAAAGTTTGTAGCTTTGAATGAATTGGATCTTTTGCAACCTTTGTAACCTATTTTTGTAACTTCAATCCTTAACAATGTTAACAGCATTTTGAATTCATATTCATATTATCTGTTGTAAATTTTTACATTGGCGTCGGAAGCCAATTGAAACTGGGGGGGCTAAGTGTAAAAAAAAAAATTTTTGTACCTCCAAAAAAAAAAAAAACTGACAAGCAAAAAAAAAGGGGGGTGGTGGTGGTGTAGGTTCGAACTCCAGTACCAAAAATTTTCTTCCAAACACCACCACTTTCCCCATTTTTAACCTATACTAAGACGTATCTGTGGAAAGTGGGGGGGCTAAACTTACGAAGATATGTTCAATGTCTATACTAAGTATATATTTGGAAAAAAAGTGGGGGGGGGGGGGTGTATTTGCCAACTATTCTGTATCTAAAATACAGTAGCCCCCCCCCCCCCCCCCCCCGGTTCCGACGCCTATGTTTACCATCATTATTTTTTTCATTGCAGGGTTTTAAACCTCAACCATATTTAGGCAATGCAAATTACAATTAAAAACATGCGTTTCAACTTCAAAATCACAGAAATGAATAATGGTGTTCATGATCAACTTTTACGAGGAAGACAATTTAGTACATGTAGTCAGTCTTACAGTAAACTGTAACAGGAATATTTCTGGAATACTGAATTCAATTAACGGCTATCATTAACCGTATTGTACACACTACTGAATTATGAATTTCACGGTTCAGTCACAGTATTGACGACACTGAAGGAAATCAAAGGAAAATCAATAATAACAGGATTAATCTCTACTGGAATTGCAACTTGTATTGGCTAGATTTTTAATTAAATCTCATAAAATATAAATTTACATAACTAGGAACATTTTTGATACTATAGTAAGTCAATTACGAGATCCACAGTTTTCATTTAAAAGAATATTATTAATCCATTCACATCTAAATATATAGTTTGACTGTTTTTTCATGGTTATTTGTTTTTTTATCCAACAACCTAGCTCTATTAATTTGCTGTACAAAACAACAGGTTGATCACTTGACAAAATATTGGTATTTGCTCACGCAATTTCAAGTAGATTTTAAGGGACAATTAATTAATAACTTGGTGAAAAGCTTTACATTTATAACTCATGTAAATTTTTATTTCACGTTTAATATATCGACCCTAATTAGAATGTGTACTTATTTACATTACTGTAATTATAAACTATTATAATATTTTCCACTCAACTTACTTAACCTATGACTTCCGCCTTGATTCATTGTAAGAACATATGACATTATTTTGAACAATTTCAGCAAGAATAAACCTGATGAGGAATAAAGCCTTTGAATAGGTTTTACCTCGCCGTAATGAATGAAGGACTCATAGAACGCAGCAGGTTAATGATAATTTTTATTTTAGAAAATTAACATAATTATTCCAACAGATAGACATGTCAATCCTGTACTTCTTTCAATGCATTATGTGTAACTAAGTTAGTGGCTTACGATTTTTACTCAGTTTATGTAATATTATCTCATCCGTACTTTGAATACTAGTATTGGCCAGGTAAACAGTATCTTAGTATCTCACCTGTCCATTCCTTTTTTGAGTGCACTCTGTGTAACTAAGTTAGTTGCTTACAAATTTACCCATTTTAATATGTAATAATATCTCACCTGTCCATTCCTTATTACCCAGGTAAACAGAGTTCATCGGATCTTCATGACATCCCCGGGGGTCCTCACACCTGTAATGTATCCAGAGTCCATAACTATCTAGGTAATTCTCCTCAGGTCTCTCTATCTGTAACCAGTAAATCGAACTAAATCCGACAATAAACAAAATTAAGGCGAGGGTCAGGGAGACCAAGGCAAGCTTTAGATTAATGGAGGCCGTGCGCCAGTGGTACAGCATGGCTCCTCATTGGAAATCTGAGGATCGGGAAGCTGACGATATCCCGTGATGACACAGTCTGACTTCAAAGTGAAGCAGATTATAACGAATACTGAATCCACGGCAGAAATTGATTTGTTTGCTTGGTGTGATCTATAAAGGTTTCAGCATCTGCTACAAACATGGGATGCTAAGTGCGCGTTTTTTCCTCTTTGAAACAAAGTTACTGTGATGTCTCACCTGTTATACTTTGGCTATCTGTACTGCATGAAAGTCACCGTTCTAGAGAAGAATGACATTAGCACATTCCCAAATCGTCTCTTGTCAATGGTTTTTGCACATCTCTTCATGTCAAAGGTGTTTTTGGAATATTTCTATAGCAGTAGATGCAGCAAACATGTGATTTCAATTGTTGTTTATTAAAAGAGTGATGAAATTGCAATCATGAAGTGTTAACGGACAGACGGCCTCCGTGGACGAAGATCTCTTGTACAAAGTTTTCTTGTTATAAACAACCGTGAATGATGCTGAACAAGAAAGAATTTCAAAGTTATACATAAGTACGATAACACAATGGAAAAACAAGCATACAAATACCCTACCCCCATATAGTGTTTGGGTATTAATTCATATCATCTTATCACTTTTAAATTGATGATACATCACGTTTGCGATTAGATGAAATCATCTACTGTGTTCTGAATTGGACAAAATTAATTGATGATATCATTAAATGAGAATAGATACCAAATTCTTACAACTTTTGGACAATTCACAAAATTTTACCAAAATCAACAGCTTAAAAACTTACGACTTTTCAACTTTATACACAACAATTCCCCACGATAAATTAAAGTCCAGGCTTTTTTGCTATCATTGATGGCTGCTTTTTCAATAAAAATGGAACACGTAAATTTACTTACCTGGCCATTGGTCATTTGCAAATTTTTTTTTGATAAAACACATTTTGCACGATTGCACACACAAGTACTCTGAAGTTGACATCAAAAAGATGCTTGAGTTTCTGACTGACAATATCTATGTGGTTTTGGAGACCAGATCTTCTAACCATCTAATGGAATTCCCATGGGTACCATTTGCGCTCCGTTATTAGCAGACCTATAATTGTATTCATATGAAACAGAGTCTGTGCAAAATCTTATGCGTGAAAAAAAACACTTGCTGTGACCTTCAACTCGACATTTAGATATATCGACGACGTATTGTCAATAAACAATGGTAATTTCCATTCCTATGTCGATACGATATATCCTGGTGAGCTTGAGATAAAAGATACCACGGAGTCTGACGCAACTGTATCATACTTGGATATTTTACTCGAAAAAGGCATTAATGGTAATCTTACAACCAATCTCTATGATAAACGTGATGACTTTAACTTTTCTATCGTCAACTTCCCTTACTTATGCAGCAATATACCTTCATCACCTGCACACGGAATTTATATATCTCAGTTGATTCGATACGCAAGAGCATGTTCTACGTATGAACAATTTCTAAAACGAGGTAAATTATTGACAAGCAAGTTGATGAAACAAGAATATCAGCAGTCTCAATCGTTTAAAGTCATCATTTCGTAAGTTCTACGGTCGATACATTGACCTTGTCAGCAAATACAATTTATCATTGAGTCAAATGCTGACTGACGTTTTTCATACTAATTGTTAGTCCATTATTTATACACTGAATTGATTTTTTCGTTATTTCCCGATCATGACGCAAGGATCACACGGCGGGTGTGACCGGTCGACAGTGGATGCTCACTCCTCCATGGCACCTGATCCCACCTCTGATGTTTTGGAGGTCCGTGTTTGCTTTGCTCTTATGTTGTATTGTTTTATGGACTTTGATCTTGAATACTGTTCGTTATCGCCATATCCTTCATCGATATGAGGACATTCTCAGATAGATTCAAATCTGTTAAAATAATGATCCCCGAGGGATGGGTTGAGTTATAATGGGACATCACGATTTACATAAGAAAGTGTAGAAAAAACCTTGCTATGGAAGCATCCTGGTAATGTAGTGTCAAATCATGACCAGGGGTAGCGTGGGGCCACCATATGAAATCAAGATTTTACATGCTAAATCATCACTAGTAATTAGTGACTTATCAATATCGATGAATCAATCTGAGGAACAAATTACTGAAAATGTAACATTAAAGTGAGTGTGTCAAATTTTGTGACTTTTAATAATCGAGATTAAAATTCATTAAATGCAAGAAGTAGGGCCATTTGTTTGATGTCGTATTCACGGCCTTTTCTCATTATGCAAATTAATGGTACATATCTTATGCAGTATCATAAATAATAAAACTGCAAAGAAGACTCAGACTATTCACTTCCTCATCTAAGAATCGATAACTTATTCAACTTGTGAATTTGATTCCTATAACGAGACATTCACACATATATATTGTACATGTACGAACCGAATGAGTTTTGTATTAGAACGTAAATGACAGGGAGCTTAGATACTACTGTATCCAGGATAAAAGTCACGGGTCTAAAATAATCGGACAAGATGGCGGTTCGGGTGTTAGACCCAACAGAGTATGAAAAGTTAGAGAAGGAATTGGAGACCGCCTTACCAGTTTCTTTGTGTGTATGTATGATTATTGGTTATATATGAATGTTTTCTACATGCTGTTCTTTTTTTTTAATCACTTGCTGAAACTTGATTTTGTCAGATTTTATACATAAGCATGAAGACAGGACATTAACAGGTATATCGTATTCCTATAACTCTTTTTCTATTGCCCAATAATCTACCTAGTATATTGGACGGATAATTTATACCTATAAGAAATGTTCTTTCAAAGGCTTACAGCCACTTCAAATTGTTGGGGAGAGGAATACTGACCGATAAAACAGTCCTGGTGGACAGCTGGCCAGATTTTTCTGCTGTTGTTATTGTTGATAGCACGGTAGGTATTTTGGTTTAATATTTTATAGATTTAACCCCCCCTCCCCCCCCCAAAAAAAAATAAATTGAAAGAAATTCTATTTACTAGTATTTTTTTTTTTTACAGAAAAAGAAGACTATGACGTGGGCAATCAGTTTCTGTAAAGGTTCTGATTTTTGCCAATCCCTAGAAAACTTGCTTCGCCATTCTGCAACATTGTTAGCATCACCTTTAGCCATTGTAGGTAAAATGAAAGTAACTGTAGCATATCATTTATCCCTATAAAAATCTAGGTTACGTTTAAGATGGGGATTACGGCATGTTGATTTATCTTATACCAAGTAGGTACTGGTGTGTTTTTTAAAGAATTTTTTTAAGACAAAAAAAAAAGAAAAAAAAAAAAAGACTGGATTCAAGTTTCATGGATGCAGATTTTTTTGTTACAAAATTGTTGCCATTATTGACTGCAAATCAAAAAGACATTTTGATCCGAACTGAATTAGCTCTTATGACAATATTTTTTTATCAGGGCTACATTATCGGGTAAACCATAACTAAAGTATCTGATCAAAGTTACTAGTAACCTAAGGATGTAGAAGGTGAAATAGCGAACAGTGATATACCTTTTTAATCAGGTTAAGAAAACGAATAGTGAATGGTGCGATTCCTGGAAACATCAGATGTGGGTTCAGGTGCCTTGAAGAAGCATGTATTCCAATCTATAGAATAACAATAGGGTTATTGATATCCACCCCAATTTCAGGACACACTAAGTAAAGATGAGATAGATTCCTTGGTTGAGTTAGAATAAGTTCTAGTTAGTAACAATTAAATAAAATAATGATATTTACTGCACATTGCCTAAGGCTTCAAAAATTCACGTTTGTATCTTATTGGTACACCAGTTTTGTTTGAACTATTATAACATTTCAGAAAAGTTCCCGCTGGATTCAAGTTATCCGAATTAAAGCAAGCTCACGTGGAAAATGTATACAATGCATGTCCCCATAGGGACAGATATGAACAAATCGCAGACCTGAGGCAATGGATACGTTATCACATTGATACTTTACCAACAGTCTGTATTGAAACTGAGGACGGTAGACCTGTTGCCTGGGAGGTTCAGCATGAATATGGCAGGTTGGGAATGTTAAACGTGGAGCCAGAATACAGAAGGCTCAAACTGGGAAGTGTCGTCACAAGGACACTTGCTCAGAAACTGGTAAAGGACGGACAATTAGTTTTTGCTTGTGTGGATGACAAAAATGAAACATCTGTGAATTTCCATGAAAATAATGGCTACACACGCATGCCATTAATGTATTCTGTCGCAGTATATCATTTGTGACAATGTTTTAATTGTGACAATATTTGATTGATTGTATGTATTCTTTTTCATAATCGAGAATTTTGCATTCATAGAGAAACGTCACAATATACATTGTACCGAAAAACTCGGCACTCGGGAACATTCAGCTGTGAAGATTTTTTATCATGCTAACTCCTACTGCGACTTCAATTTATAAAGTCTCGTCAAAAACACCCGTGACCTTATGTCTTAGGTCTACCTCTCGATCACGCAGCAATCCCTCTGCCACTAGGCTATTGTGCCCGGAACAACAAAGCAATGTACCGAAAGGAACAAGAATTAAAAAAAAAATAGTCCTTTGGAGCAAGTCTAGGTAGTTCCCATAATTGATCCCCCAAAAATCTGATTGCTGGTGTTCAATGATGTCCTACCAATATAACAAAAATATCCGTACGATTCGACTGAAAAGTGTTACATTCATGAATATTTTTTTTTGCTTACTATATAATTACATTCATGTTAAAATTAAGAAAAGGTGTGTGGGGGGATGGGAGCTACTAAATTTGTTTAAAAGGATTTTTTCCAGTTGTGCCCATCCCCATATACTGAAATAACTTTTCATGGACCAATACATGTTACATGTTCAGTACATCCTTTAAAAACCGGAAATACCTGTCTATCGAGTGGAAATATTAATAGGAAATGCAGGTAGCAGACTTTAACTTGAAATATCATGGAATGCAAGACTACTTAACTTTTTTTATGATTAAAAATATTACAAATGTTCACATCATCTATTTCTTTGTTTACTTTCTAAGCATTAGGAACCCACGAGTGGATTCAGAATTATCTTTTGACATTTGCGGTAGCTTAAAGTGTCTGTGCTGGGCCATATATATAATCACAATAACTATCTTGCATTCTGCATTTGAAGAATCTATGTATGGACTTGTTTTAGATGCTTTAAATGAACCTTTTAAAAATGTCATGGAAGCCAAATAAAGTTTAGAGCGAATGTAATAAATACTGAATTGTTTATTAAAATGATATAGAGGTGAATCAAAAGAGACACCGTGCATAGTTGGTTTATTGTATGATCGATGCCCATGACTAAGCATACGTCTTGGTGCATTTTTCAAAAAGACCCATTATATTCCCTTTGGCACACATTGTGGGCTTTATTGATTCCGTACACTATTCATGTAGTTGTTGCAATCATATGGATTGCAATCATATGAAATAATCATATGGAAAGGAAGCGCCTATAGTTTCCTGAACTAGCAATATTCAAGATGGATTGGAGTAACTACGTACTCAAAGAAGAAATGTTAGTTGGATGATATTTTTTTTTCAAAATGCTAACCTTTTTTGAAAGAATAGAGTGGTCAGGAAAATGAAATGTTTAGAAAGATGTTGCTGTACTCGATTATTTTGAATTGATATCAAAATTCAGTTTTGCAAGAAGAAGTCTCTTTCCCTTGATATCATGTGCACGATGTTTTCTCATTTGTAAATAAAATGACTATTAGACAATCTCATAAAGTAAACTGGAAGGAAGGAACATAGACTGCGCTTCCTAATCATACACATTTTAAGTACTTGTAAAAGTGATTCATGCATTTCCTTATCTAGGGAACGAAAAAATATTCATATACTTATACGTGATTGATGTACGGAGACATTCAAATGGATATCAATCGTAATCCAATGTGTTTGGTTCATCCCCTAGAGTAGGGTTTTAGTACGTAAATCTTAGGTTCTCATAGGACAATATGGCGGTACGAGTGTTAGACCCAACAGAGTATGACAAGTTAGAGAAGGAATTGGAGACCGCCTTACCAGTTTCTTTGATTGTATGTGTGGTAGTTGCTTATTATTGTTTCACTGAGAGTCTATAAATGTCCTGTATCTGTGTGTTCTGTTTTGAAACTTGACATTGTCTGATATACGAATAATATCTGTTAATTGAATACAACCATGAATCCGATTTTTTTCAAAATAATTAAAACAATATATGGTATTATTATTATTCTATTCTATTACAAATTTAACTTTTTAATTGGAAGGATAATTTTACACAGATTGGAAATATTATTATTTTCAAGGCCTACACTCACTTCAAATTGTTGAGGAGAGGAATACTGACTGATAAAACAGTCCTGGTAGACAACTGGCCAGAATTTTCTGCTGTTGTTATTGTTGATAGCAAGGTATGTTTTATAATGTATACTAGTATTTGAGTTTCAATTTTCCTACATTTGAATTGACTTTTATTTTTTTAAAGAAAAAGAAAACAATAGCGTGGGCAATCAGTTTCTGTAAAGATTCAGATTTTTGTCAATCTTTGGAAAACTTGCTGCGACATGCCTCCACAGTGCTAGAATCACCTTTAGCCACTGCAGGTAAATAAACTGAAAAAATGTCATAACAAATTTCATTGAATTTCACTTTTAGTGTTTTAAAATATACTAATCATGTCAGGCTTATATTTGTTTGTATTTAAAGTGACATCATTTTGTCAAAGAAATAATTCCATATATAGGGTGGTTTTCATTGCCCCACATCATAAACCACATTATCTTTTTAAAGCAACTTTTTTTCGCAAGTAATGAAAGCAATTCATATAATTACTTTTATATAACTGAATTTTTAGCCGATTTTGCAATTGATAGTTAACCAAAGTGTGAATGGTGATGCTATGCGGTTTTTATAGGAATGTTTATGGCATATAAAATAGGTACGGATGTATTGTTAAAATTATTTGATTGAAATTTTATAAAGCACTTTATAAAAAAGATGTTCAGATTTATTACTAGAAAAAGACGTTATTGGTAACCTAACAACAAAGCCTAATGATAAACGTGAGACTTCATCTTTTAAATACATGTACTTCAACTTCCCTTACTTGTGTAGCAATATACCCTTATCACCAGCATGCTCTCAGTTGATTCGATACGAAAGAGCATGCTGTACGTACGAACATTTTCTAAAACAATGCAAGTTATTGACAAACAAGTTGATAAAACAAAAATATCAACAATTTTGTTTGAAGTCATTATTTCCAAAATTCTTTGGTCGATACAATGACCTTGTCAGCGTATACAACCTATCATTGAGTCAAATACTGACTGAATTTTCAAAATCATAGTTTGGCCATTATTTATACAATAAACTGTTTTTTGCCGATCCTGAAAAGGAGCACACGGCGGGTGTGACCGGTCGGCAGGGAATGCTCAATCCTCAATGGCACCAGATTTCACCTATAATTTTGTCAGTGTTTGCTCTGCTCCAAATTTGTATAGTTTTATTGGACTTTCGAGATAATTCATATTTCATGCAAATCGATGTTTTGTGTTTCTTTAAATCACAATTACGAACCTTTAATGACCGCTCAAAAATGCCTTTTGAGCTTTACCTGATTTGCTCACATGATTATTATTTTTTTTTTGACAATTTCAGACACACATAATAACAGTGCCTTATCAATCGTAAAAATGTAAAATGTGAGAATAACGAACAGAAATGGCTCGATCGAAATACATGTACATGTAGTTCAAAACCCTGACGCTAAATTCTTTCAATTTTATAATACCAAAACTTGTATTTTCTTTGTTCAGTTATATTTAGTATTTTTCTGATTGAACCCCTTCCGTTTTGCTAGAAACAACAACAGAATCGAATAACACCTTTAGAAATGTCAAGGAAACATAAATTAAAATGGAAATAACTTGTCATCAGAATGCAAATTTCCCAACATTAGGAGAATAGCATATATTTGAATATTTTGCAATACTTCAAAGTGTCTTGTGTTTTATGTCACTATCTACCAGTATACTGATATAGACCTTTTGTTTTAACGGGTATTGCATGAAAGTAGATTCACCCCTTGACTGTTTTAAAAGAAATCTTTTTAAATCAATGAAAAAGTCAAGATAACAAACACTGATCGATTTCATAAATCCTATAGATAATACGAATTTTGAACGGGAAAAACATGGATCCTTTGAAACACTTAAGTTGGAATCAGGAGCCAAGGTGGAATATACATTCCCAAGGACCAGTCGACATTTATATAGTTCTCATGTTTAATGTTTTTATTTTAAAATGAAAACAGATGCCAATTCTTTAAATCTAATATCAAGAAGGCTATGGTTAACCTGTACAATTTTCAGGCTGCACCGAGGAAATGATGGATTCCGTGGTCAAATTATTCAAATCTGCAGAATCCAGTCCAATTCGAGATAAAGACGAGAATGCCTATGTCTATAAACTTCCACCTGATAGGATTCTTCCTCTGTAAGTGTAAATTCTAGTTAGTTGAAGTTTTAAATAAAAATAACAATATTTAGTGCACATTGCCTAAGGCTTCTGAAATTCATATGTTTTGCTATAAGAAATCATCGTATCTTTTTGGCAAACTATAGTGTTTGTTTTAACTGTTTTGTCATTTTAGAAAAATGCCTGATGGCTTCAAGTTATCCGAATTACAGGAAGCTCACTTGGAAAATATACGCAACTCCTGGCCCCATAGAGACGACTATGAACAATACGCAGACTTGGGACCATGGATACGTTATCACATAGTTAATTTACCAACAGTCTGCATTGAAACAGAAGACGGTCGACCTGTTGCCTGGGAGATTCAGCAGGAATATGGCGGAGTCGGGATGTTACATGTCGAACCAGAATATAGAAGGCTTAAACTGGGAAGTGTCGTCACAAGGACACTAGCTGAGAAACTGGTAAAGGATGGACAATTAGTTTTTGCTTGTGTGGATGACAAAAATGACACATCTTTGACTTTCCATGAATATAATGGCTACATACGCTTGCCATTTAAATATTCTTTTGCAGTTTATCATTTATAGTTTAATTGTTTATTGTGACAATATTTGAACGACAGATTGATTTACTGATTGTGTGTTGTTTTATGTCCCCCTCGAGAATTTGCAATCATATGGAGACGTCACAATATATTGGGGAAGGAACTTCGGTATTAAAGGTCTCATCCGAAAGAACAGTGACCATCACTTTTAATGCCGGGTGTTTGGCTAAGGAATAGTCGCTGCCCATGTAAGGAAGGAAAGTTGACGATGGAACAAATTGAAGTTATCACGTAATATTTACATTTGCAAAATTTTTTGTTAGTTGAACCTGTTGAAGAGAAATATGTTCAATTCTGTATGAACTGATTAGAGGGGTCAAAGATCACAGCATGACCGAATCAGAGAGCGAAATGATATCTTGTCTACATAGTTCGAGACTAGTTGCACTGTGACAGAAATTCTGAGTTAATAGAAAAAAAAGATAATTTATTTGATACGTATGAATATTTTTCAACTAACAAATGTTTAATAGACCTTATTAGTTATGTAAACTAAAACAGGCGATACCAGCACTTTTGACTTCAAATATATTAATATACAGGATTGATCATGTGACCAACCAAAATCATTTCCCAGAGAACATTTTAACATTGTTGTGTATTTCTTAATTGAAGGACAAATCTTCGTCATATTTACCTTTTTTCATTAAGGTGTATATACAAGCTTTAAATTTGGAAAAAAAAATAATTGAATGGATTTCTTTCGGTGTAAAAAAAATTTTTTTTCTTTATCTCCCCCTTTTTTAACTAAATTTTAAAAACTGCTTATCGTGGATGTTGTTTTGACAAATGATGAAATATAAAAGAATTCATTCGTCTTAAAGTAACACTTAAAAATGAAAGTCAGATGAAATCAAGCATACCGAAAAATGTAGAACTGCAGTTGACCCCGAAGAGGCGTTCTTCCATTCTCGCCTCAAATTGCAGGTTTTATCTAATCTACTTTTTAAATGTCATTGTATTGTGTATAGTTGCAAACTTCGATTTCTATAGTCTACTTAAAAAAACATGGACCTCTAAAATATCAGAGGTGCAATTAGGTTTCATGGAGAAGTTAACATCCCCCTGCCAACCAGTCACATCTGCCATGTGCCCCTTGTCATGATCGGGTGAAATAGAATGTAAATATTTGCCTAACAATAAGTCTGAAAAAAATGTCAGTCAGTATTTGACTTATTGATAGATTGAGTTGCTTAAAGGTCATTGTATCGACCAGAAAACTTGCGAAATGATGACTTCAAACGAGGCTGTTGATATTCTGGTTCATCAACTTGTTTGTCAATAGTTTACCTCGTTTGACAAAGTGTACGTATGTATAACATGTTCCTGCCTATCGAATTAACTGAGAAAAGTAAAATCCCATATTTAGGTGATAAGTGTATATATCTACACAGGTAAAGAAAGCTGACAGTTGAAAAGTTGAAGTCGTCACTATTTTCATAAAGCTTTTATGATAGGTTGCCATAAACGTCTTTTTCTAGCACAAGTCCAAATTCAGTTATAATAATCATTCTTTAAAGAAAATACAGTATTGTTACAAGCCTCGTTTGCCGAAACCATAACGTATTGTACATTGAGTATCTCTAACTTTTATCACACCCAATTTAGTGAGGAGGGAAGGATAGATGGTTCGCATTTTGCCTTTTAATTTTCTACTAGCAATCTTAAATTAGTATATATGTAGGACAATTCATCCATTCTGACAAAGTGCTCAGGACTTTCCATATGTTGACAACATTTGGTAACATCTTCGACAAAATTCATAATCGAAATGAGGTTTTGTCATCAATTGAAAGATCCGTGTTCCCTGTATTAAGGACCTTTAACAATGGTTGCTTAACATCACCAGTAATGATGTGTGAAAACACTTAATAGAATGTTGTTTTATGTGTTCAATATCTGAACACTTTAGGGTTGAAAAGTTTGGAAGCAACGGTTTGGGAATATCTGTAGATAATGCAGGTGTATATTTTAACTTGAAATATGGCGAAATATAAGACTGAACTTTTTATGATTAAGAATATTACAAATGTTCATAGCATCCATTTCTTGTTTGCAATTCAAGTTTATGGAACCGGCGGGTCGGGTCAGAATTAGTAACCGACACACGCGTTGTTACGGAAGCTACGGGAGCCTGTGCTAGGAAACATCCATAATTATAAAAAAAAAAACAGCTTGTATTCTGCAATTGAAGGATCTACGTATGACCTTGCTATAGCTTGTTCAAATTTCAAGTTAACTGAATAAATTCCATTGGGAATGTGATGAAGACCTAATTGTTTTGTATGTTAGGCAGAAGTGAATCAGAGGAACATCATGTGTGTTTGATTTATTGTATGATCGGCGTCCATGACTACGCGTACATCTTGCATTGTTAAAAAGACCCATCACATTGATACTGGCATATTGCGAGCTTAAAAGATTCCTTACATTATTTATGTGGTCGTTGCAGCTATATAGAAATATATTTACATTTCCAATGTCTTTGTCCGAGATAAAATTACCAATTGTAAATGTAATTGATTTCCTCATGAATGTTGGCATTGTTAAAAAAAACCACGTGCAAGGCGGGACAACACCTAGAGAGAAGCAGGCTTGGAGCCCGTGGATTGGCGGAATCAAAGCATGTAAATATAAGGAATAACTGTCAGACAAAATAAGACAGTTATTCCGTAAGTAGTGCCTAGTTTCCTGATCCAGCATTCTTCACGCTGTCTACGGAATGGAGTTCTCAAAGTAGGACTGTTAGTTGGATGATATATTTTTCCCAAAATTTTAATCCTCATGGAAAGAATAGAGTGGAATTGAAATGTTAATAAAGATGTTGATGGCCCCGATTATTTATTTCAAATTGAAATTAAAATTCGGGTTTGCAAGAAGTAGGCTCTTCCCCTTGATATCATATGCACAGTGATTTCTTATAATGCAATAAAAGTATTAAACGGTAGAGATTAATGCAATCTTATAAAGAAAATTATAAAGGCCAAAACAATGCATTTCCTTAACAAGGGAACGATAATATATTCATATACATATACTTATAAAAGTGTTTCATGTACGGAGAAATTCAAATGGATATCAGACGTAATCCAATGTGTTTGGTTCATCCCCTGGAGTAGGGTTTTAGTACGTAAAGCTTAGGTATCCAGATCTGTCTTCTGTTTCCTGTATAACAATCTAGGTTCTGAAATAATAGGACAAGATGGCGGCACGAGTGTTAGACCCAACAGAGTATGACAAGTTAGAGAAGGAATTAGAGGTTGCCTTACCTGTTTCTTTGATTGTATGTATGTATGATTGATGCTTATTGGTTATTTATATGAATGTTTTCTACATGCTGTTCTTTTTTATCTCTTACTGAAACTTGACTTTGTCATATTTTATTCATAAGCATGAAGACAATTTTCAATAATACAATACATATCTATATACTAGTAGTATTTCTATTAATCTTTTCTATTACACAATTATCTACATACTTAATATGAAGGACAATTTAAACTTACAAGGAATGCTCTTTCAAAGGCTTACACTCACTTCAATTTGTTGAGGAGAGGAATACTGACTGATAAAACAGTCCTGGTGGACAACTGGCCGGAATTTTCTGCTGTTGTTATTGTTGATAACAAGGTAGGTGTTTTGATTTAATATTTTATAGATTTAATTTCCCAAAAATTTGAAAGAAATTCTTTCATTTTTTTTTTACAAAAAAAGAAGACTATGACGTGGGCAATCAGTTTCTGTAAAGATTCAGGCTTTTGCCAATCCCTAAAAAATTGTTTCGCCATGCTGCTACATTGTTTGCATCACCTTTAGCCATTGTAGGTAAAATGAAAGTAACTAAAGCATTGAATATCATTTATCCCTATTAAATATAGGTTACTGCATGTAGATTCGTGTTAAATATAGACCAGTTAGGTACTGGTGTGTTTTTGACAGATTTTTTCAAGGAAAGAAAAACTGGCATCCAGTTTCATGGATTCAGATTTTTTGTGACAATTATGGCCATTATTGACTGCAAATCAGACAGACATTTGAACCGAACTGCTCTCATGACAGTCATTTTTTTTATCAAAATATATTAACATATTTTCAGTATAGGTAAAATGTATCCCTTCTAATAAAACAACAACAGGATCGCGTAACTACTTTAAGGATCTAAGAAATGGGACTTTTCCATGTTATTTTTCAACCACTATTATACCATAGCAGGCATACTAAATAGAACATGCATATGGTATATATATAGTGGTGTAATGCATGGACCTGGAATACCGCTTGGTTGCTTGAGCAAGAATTTCTAATAAAGCAAACGAAAAGATGAAGATAGAAAATTAATCTCATTCTTTCTGTAAACAAATCAAATCGTGAAGGGGACAAAAACACCGACCCTCGGAAACACCAGAGTAGCATAGGGATGGGGGTTGGATGGGTATTCCCTGTCGACCGGTCAACATTTGGCAAAACGTCTCTAACTCTATAGAATAACAACAGGGTTATTGATATCCACCCCATTTTCAGGCTGCACTAAAGATAAGATAGATTCCTTGGTTGAATTATTTAAGTCTGCAGAATCCAGTCCAGTTCGTAGTGTAGACGAGAGTGCGTACGTCTATGAACTTTCTCCTGAAAGGATTCATCCTATGTAAGAATAAGATCTAGTTAGTAACAATTAAATAATGATATTTACTGCACATTGCCTAAAGCTTAAAAAATTCACATGTTTTGCCATAATCAAACTGTATCTTATTGGTACACTAGTATTTGTTTTAAATATGCCATTTCAGAAAAGTTCCCGTTGGATTCAAGTTATGCGAATTAAAACAAGCTCACGTGGAAAATATATACAATGCATGTCCCTATAGAGACACATTTGAACAATACGCAGACTTGAGGCAATGGATACGTTATCAAATTGATACGTTACCAACAGTCTGCATTGAAACTGAGGACGGGCGCCCTGTTGCTTGGGAGATTCAGCATGAATTCGGCGGAATGGGGATGCTACATGTCGAGCCAGAATACAGAAGCCTCAAACTGGGAAGTGTCGTCACAAGGACACTTGCTCAGAAATTGGTAAAGGACGGACAATTAGTTTTTGCGTGTGTAGATGACAAAAATGAAACATCTGTGACTTTCCATGAAAATAATGGCTACATATACTTGCCATTCCAATATTCTGTTGCAGTTTACCATTTGTGACAGTGTGACAATATTTGCGTGATAAATGTTCAGATTTGTTGCCATGGGTTAATAAAGAACAAAAATAGTTTATCAGACCCATATCAAATTAACACACAGTAATACTTTATCAGATTCATATCAAATTGACAGTTCTGCCCAATTGCATTTTAAAGAAAAATTAACTACTCGTGTCCAATATAACTCTACACAAAAATGCCAAAATTAACCTTTTTTGTATTGTTGCTATGGAAAGTTTGCTGTTGCTATGGAGATCAATAAATATGAACAATTGATTCATTTTTAAAATAAAAGAGAGTTATTTTCTATTACTTGAAAAGTTGTATCTACATTTAAAAAGATAACAGTTTATAAGATTTTTGACTCCACACTTTACCATTTTTCACTTTTTCTCTATCAAAACATCCAACATTATAGGTCCTCAGTACCCCCTTGCTTGTCGTAAAAGGCGACTAAATGGGGCGGTCCTTCGGATGAGACCGTATAAACCGAGGCCCCGTGTCACAGCAGGTGTGGCACGATAAAGATCCCTCCCTGCTCAAAGGCCGTAAGTGCCGAGCATAGGCCTAAATTTGCAGCCCTTCACCGGCAATGGTGACGTCTCCATATCAGTGAAATATTCTGGAGAGGGACGTTAAACAGTATACAATCAATCAATCATCCAGCATTATATTGTTGCTAGGCAACGGATAGGATTGTTAAAAAACCCGCGTTTTTGAAGTAAGAGTCTAAAAGAGGGAGTCCTCCTCTTTTGTGTGAAATACACACAACAGCTGTATTAGCTTGGTATTAATTTTAGATTGACTTTTAATATTGCCAAAAAAAAAAACAAAAAAAAAAAAACGAGGAAAATGCTGAGTCAGCAAAAAAGCAAAAACATGTATAAAATTATATTTTAATGTCTACCACAGTACTACCTTTAAATAATTAAAATATCAGTGTCTTGTGTTGTTTAAACACCTTAAGTGTGTGTCTTTATCATACTACTATATAAAAATAATTATTAAAGTTTTTATATATAATTTCAGGCTTTAAAGATAATTTTGTCCCTTCACATGGAAAAATTGGCTGGTTGCTAAGGAAATTACTTTACGTAACAGGTTTACATAAAAACCATGATCCAAAACATTCTTCATACATTGATCATGGAAAATCATAGAATTCTGAAAACCCCTATGAATCACCTTTTGTCTGAGTTTTACGCGGACTGGTACTTAACTATATTAACATCACCAGTAATGACGTGTTCAGCAGAATTGTAGGGGAATGAAGAAGAAGAAGAAGAAGAACAAAGACACTTAAACGGATTTGGCTTTAGATGTTCAATATCTAGGCACTGTAAGGTTCGTTTATAATTAAAAAGTTTAGACGCATCAGAGTGGAAATATATGTAGGAAATGCAGGTTGTAGACTTTAACATGAAATATCATGGAATGCAAGACTACAACACTTTTTTTATTACAGATTAAGAATATTACAAATGTTCACAGCATCTATTTCTTTGTTTACAATTTTTAAGGAATCTACGAGTCGGTTCAGAATTAGCTTTTGGTGGCTTAAAGAGTCTGTGCTGGGCCACATATACAATCACAATAACTAGCTTGCATTCTGCATTTGAAGAATCTGCGTATGGACTTGCTTTAGCTTCTTCAAATAATACTTTTAAGAATGTCAAGGAAAGAAGCCGAATAAGTTTAGTGCGAATGTGATGAATACTTAATTGTTTTTGAAATGAGGTAAAGGTGAATCGAAAGGGACATCATGTATATTTGGTTTATTGTATGATCGATGTCCATGACTAAGCATACGTCTTGGTGTATTTTTAAAAAGACCCATAATATTCACATTGACACACATCGTGGGTTAAAAGATTCCCTACACTATTCATGTGGTCGTTGCAATCATATGGAAAGGCAGTTCAGTTTTGCAAGAAGCAGGCTCTTTCCCTTGATATCATATGCACGGTGTTTTCTCATTTGCAGACAAAATGAGTATTGAACGGTACAAATTTTATACAATCCCAAAAAGTAAATTGCAAAGATGGCTCAGAGACAATGCACTTCCTTATCTATGGATCCGTAATATATTCATACACATATATAAGTACTTGTAAAAGTGATTCAGACACGGTGACATTCAAATAGATATTAAACGTGTCCCAATGTGTTTGGTTCGTTACCTGTCATAGGTTTTTAGTACATAAAGCTTAGGTATCCAGATCTGTATTCTGCATCTTGATAACTGTCTGGGGTCTGAAATAATAGGGCACAATGGCGGTCCTTGTGTTAGACCCAACAGAGTATGAAAAGTTAGAGAAGGAATTGGAGACCGCCTTACCTGTTTCTTTAATTGTATGTATGATAGTTGCTTATTATTGTTTCATTTTATAGTCTGTAAATGCTTTGCATCTGTGTGTTCTTATATCACTTACTGAAACTTGACTTTGTCTTATATACTAATGATATCCTTCAATTGAACACGACCATGAAGCCGATTTTTTAAAAAATAATTAAAACAATATATACATACATTGTATGTTATTATAATTTTATTCTATCTCCAATTAATATTTAACTACTTAGTTGGTAGCATAATTTTTCACATATTTTAAAAATTATTTTCAAGGCTTACACTCACTTTAAATTGTTGAGGAGAGGAATATTGACTGATAAAACAGTCCTGGTGGACACCTGGCCAGAATTTTCTGCTGTTGTTATTGTTAATAGCAAGGTATATCGTATTCTCTATAGTAGTATTTGAATTTCAGTTTTCCTACATTTGAATTAATTCTTATTTTCTTTAAGAAAAAGAAGACAATTGCGTGGGCAATCTGTTTCTGTAAAGATTCAGATTTTTGCCAATCTCTGGAAAACTTGCTGCGACATGCCTCCACAGTGCTAGAATCACCTTTAGCCACTGCAGGTAGATAAACTGAAAAAAAATCATAACAATTATCATTAAAATTCACTTCCAATGTTTCAAAATATACATATGCATATAATGTACTAATCTTGTAAGACTTATAATTTTGTATGTTTATTGTGACATCGTTTTGTCATAAAAATAATTCCATATCTAGGATTTCCCCCTAAAACCACATTATCTTCTAGCATTGCACGTTTAAAGCAATGTATAAAATCTTTCCTCTATCAGAGAAACCAAGGTAAGGGTCATATATGGTTTATATAATAATTATGAATATTTATGGCATATAAAGTAGGTACTGGTGTATTGTTAAAATTATCTGATTGAAATTTTATAAAGTTCTTAAAAAAGATGTTCAGATATATTACCAGAAAAAGACGTTTTTGGTTACCTAACAACAAAGCTTATTGATAAACGTGATGACTTCATATTTAAAATACTTTAAACTACTTAAAGTACGTCAACTTCCCTTACTTGTGTAGCAATACACCCTTATCACCAGCATGCGGGGTTTATATCTCTCAGTTGATTTGATACGCAAGAGCATGCTGTACGTGCGAACTATTTCTAAAACGAGGCAAATAATTGACAAACAAGTTGATAAAACAAAGATATCAACAATTGTGATTGAAGTCATCATTTCGAAAGTTCTTTGGTCGATACAATGGCCTTGTCAGCATATACAACCAGTCATTGAGTCAAATACTGACTGACTTTTCATAATCATAGTTTGGCCATTATTTATACACTAAACTGTCTACGATCCTGACAAGTAGCACACAGCAGGTGTGACCGGTCGGCAGGGGATGCTCAATCCTCAATGGCACCTGATCCCACTTCTAATTTTGTCTGTGTTTGCTCTGCTCCAAATTTGTATTGTTGTATTGGACTTTCGAGATTAAATGTTGATCGTTATTTTCATATTTCATGCAAATCGATGTTTCGTGTTCTTTTGGTCACAGTTACGACCCTTTAATGACTGCTCAAAAAAGCCTTTTGAACTCTACTTGATTTACTTACATAATTATTTTCATCATGGTTACAATATCAGGCACACATAATAACAGTGTCTTATCAATCATAAAGATGTATAATGTGAGATAACGAACAGAATTTACCTCATACGTCCAATAAAAAAACCGTTCACGGTAGCTCAGTCGGTAGAGAGCTTGCTCCGTGATCGGTAGGTCGTGAGTTCGTATCTCGGCCGCGACTGACCTAGTCGTTAAAATGGGTAGCAACTGTTCCTTCGCCATGCGCTCGGCACTTTGAAGTGAAAGTTGCGGGTCCTTCGGATGAGACATTAAAAACCGAGGCCCCGTGTCAGCGGCAGGCGTTGGCACGATAAAGATCCCTCACTGCTCAATGGCCCTGAGTGCCGAGTAAAGGTTAAAATTTGAAGCCCTTCACCGGCATACGGTGACGTCTCCATATGAGTGAAATATTCTCGAGAGGGACGTTAAACACTATACAATCAATCAATCAATCCAATAACAAAATAACTCATGAACATTACGATAACACAGACCGTTGGAATCTTACGAGATGGGACCAGGTGCCTCGGAGGACTAAGTATCCCTGTCGACCTGTCACATCCGATTTTCTGAATTGATGATTAAATAGTCTGTAATCGAAATGGTATAAAAATATGGCCTAACAATTGATGGGAAATACTTCAGTCACAATACCACCATGCGATGATGAGAGGATGTGTGTATGTGAACAAGAATATTATAACAACCATATATTTCGCAAAAAATGCTGGCATCGATCGAAATACATGTATATGTAGTTCAAAACTCTGTGGCTAAATTCTTGTATTTTGTTTGTTGAGATATATTTAGAATTGTTCTAATTGCATCCCCTTTTGTGTGCTAAGGCAACAACAGGATCGATATAACACCTTTAGAAATGTCATGGAAACAGACATTAAAATGGAAATAATTTGTCATCAGAAAGCAAACTTCCCCTACATTAGGAGAATAACATTTATTTCAATATTTTGCATTTCTTAAGGTGTCTTGTGTTTTACGTCACTATCTACCAGTATACTAGTACAGAACTTTTGTTTTAACGGGACATTGCATGTAATATATTTACCCCTTGAGTATTTTAAAGAAGATTCCTTTTAAATTTATGAAAAAGTGAAGATACCTAACAGTGATCGATTTTATAATTCCTATAAATGATCTGAACTTTGAACAGATAACATGGATCCTTGGGAACACTTATGGTGGGATCAGGAGCCTAGGTGGAATATGTATTTCCAAGGATCAGTCAATATTTCTCCTGTCTGTTTTTATTTGAATGAAAAAGATGTCATTTCTATTAATTTTATAGCAACAAGGTTATGGTTAACCTCTACAATTTTCAGGCTGCACCGAGGAATTGATAGATTCCGTGGTCAAATTATTCAAATCTGCAGAATCCAGTCCAATTCGAGATGAAGACGAGAATGCCTATGTCTATAAACTTCCAGCTGATAGGATTCTTCCTCTGTAAGTGTAAATTCTAGTTAGCTGAAGTTTTAAATAAAAATAACAATATTTACTGCACATTGCCTAAGGCTTCTGAAATTCATATGTTTTGCTATAAGAAATCATCGTATCATTTTGGCAAACTAGTGTTTGTTTAAACTATTTTGTCATTTTAGAAAAATTCCCGATGGATTCAAGTTATCCGAATTACAGCAAGTTCACTTAGAAAATATTCTCAATTCATGGCCCTATAGGGATGACTATGAAAAATACGCAGACTTGCGACCATGGATACGTTATCACATAGATAATTTACCAACAGTCTGCATTGAAACCGAGGATGGCCGACCCGTTGCCTGGCAGATCCAGCAGGAATATGGTGGGGTCGGAATGTTACATGTCGAGCCAGAATACAGAAGGCTTAAACTGGGAAGTGTCGTCACAAGGACACTAGCTGAGAAACTGGTAAAGGACGGGCAATTAGTTTTTGCTTGTGTGGATGACAAAAATGACACATCTGTGACTTTCCATGAAAATAATGGATTCATACGCTTGCCATTTAAATATTCTTTTGCAATTTACCATTTATAATTTAATTGTTTTATTGTGATAATATTTGAACGACAGATTGATTGACTGATTGTTTCTTGTTTTATGTCCCATTCGAGAATTTTGCAATCATATGGAGACGTCACAATCATATGGAGACGTCACAATATATCGGGGAAGGAACCTTGGTATTTTTAAAGGTCTCATCCGAAAGACCCGTGATCATCACTTTTGATGCCCGGCGCTTGTCTAAGGAATAGTCACTACCCATTACATTTGGAAACAGTTTACTTAAATGAACCTATTGAAGAGAAAATATGTTCAATGCTGTATGAACTGATTAAGGGGTCAAAGGTCATAGCATGACCGAATCACAGAGCGAAATGATATCTTGGCTACATAGTTCCGAAACCATACAGTTGCACTGTGACAGAAATTCTGAGTTAATAGAAAGAAAAAAATAAGATATTTGAAAAGTATGAATATTTTTCAACCAACAGATGTTTAATGGATCTTCCTTCGGTGTGTAGAATATTTTGAATACTATAATTATCCCCGGCTAAAATCGCTCTTACCTTCTTAACCCGAAATTCCTTTGAAGTTATGTAGATTAAAACAGGCGAAACCACCGCTTTTGACTTCAAATATATTAATATACAGAATAAGATCATGTTACCAACGAAATGAATTTCCCAGAGAACATTTTAATATTGTTGTTTGTTTCTTAATTGAACTATGAGAAGGACAACTCTTCGTTATATTTACCTTTTTCATTAAGGTGTATATACAAGTTTTAAAACTGGAGAAAAAAATAATTGAATGAATTTCTCTCGGTCCAATAAAGGGGTTTCTTTTCTTTCTTTCATTTTTTAAAAACTGCTTATTGTCCTTACCACAGTTTTAAATTATTATGTTGTTTTGACAAATGATTAAATATAAAAGAATTCATTTGTACTAAAGTAACATTAAAAAAGAATAATCAGATGAAATCAAGCATATCGAAAAATGTAGAACTTAAGTTGACACCGAAGAGGCGTCGTTTCATTCTGGCCTCAAATTGCAGGATTTATGTTATCAACTTTTCAAATGTCATTGGAGTGCGTATAGTTGCAAGCTCCGATTTCTATAGTCTACTTAACACCTACGTCAGTCTAAACGGGAAACAAGAAACTCCTAGTAAAAGTTGATATCAGTGAAATATACGAACAGCAATCAAGCTCAATGTCTATCAAATCAATGCAAATCAGGAACAGAACCTCTAAGATATCAGAGGTGCAATTAGGTTCCATGGAGAAGTTAACATCCCCCTGCTAACCTCTCAAACCCGCCGTGTGCTCCTTGTCATGATCAGATGAAACAGAAAATCCGTAGCAATTGGCCTAACAATACGTATAAAAAATATCAGTCAGTATTTGACTTAACGATAGATAGATTTACTAAAACGCCATTGTATCGACCAGAAAACTTGCGAAATGATGACTTCAAACAAGGCTGTTGATATTCATGTTTCATTAACTTGTTTGTCAATAGCTTACCTCGTTTGACAAATTGTACGTATGTATAACATGTTCATGCCTATCGAATTAACTGAGAAACATACATCCCATATTTAGGTGCTAAGTGTATATATCTACACAAGTAAGGGAAGCTGACAAAGTCATCACTATTATCATAAAGTTTTTATGATAGGTTACCATAAACGTCTTTTTCTAGCACAAGTCCAAATACAGATATAATAATCAGCCTTTCAAGAAAATACGGTATGGTTACAAGCCTCGTCTGCTGGAACCATAACATATTAATCATGGAGTTTCTCTAACTTTTTCATCACTCCAAATGTAGTGAAGAGGAAAGGATAGATGGCCCGCATTTTCCATTTTAATTTTCTAATTGCAATCTTAATTTAGTATATATCTAGGACAATTAATCCATTCTGACAAAGTGCTCAGGACTTTCCATATTTTGACAACATTTGGTAACATCTTCGACAAAATTCATAATCGAAATGAGGTTTTGTCGTCAATTGAAAGATCCGTGTTCCATTGTATTAAGGACCTTTTTACAATGGTTGCTTAACATCACCACTAATGATGTGTGAAAACACTTAATAGAATGTTGTTTTAGATGTTCAATATCTAAACACTGTAGGGTTTATATATAATTGAAAAGTTTGGGAATATCTGTAGAAAATTCAGGGTGTATATTTCAACTTGAAATATGGTGAACTTTTTATGATGAAGAATTAGTTACCAACACACGTGGTAGTTACGGGAGCCCGTGCTAGGAAACATCCATAATCATAAAAAATTAGCTTGTATTCTGTGAATTTGCTATAGCTTCTACAAATATTCAATTTAAAATTTTAAGTTATCTAAATAAATTGTATTGGGAATGTGATGAAAACCTAATGGTTTATTGGTGTTAAGCAGAAGTGAATCAAAAGATACACTATGTATATTAGGTTTTTTATATGATCGATGTCCATGACTACTCGTACATCTTTGTGCATTGTTGAAAGACCCATAACAATCACACTGGCATATTGTGGGCTTGAAAGATTCCCTACATTATTTATATGGCCGTTGCAGCTACTGAGTATATGGAAAAACAGTGCCTAGTTTCCTGATCTAGCATTCTTAACGCTGTCCACGGAATGGAGTTCTCAAAGTAGGGCTATTAGTTGGATGATATATTTTTCCTGAAAATTTAACCCTCATTGAAAGAATAGAGTGGTCAGGCGAATTGAAATGTTTATAAAGATGTTGATGACCCCGATTATTTATTTCAAATTGATATTAGAATTCGGGTTTACAAGAAGTAGGCTCTTTCCCCTTGATATCACATGCACAGTGTTTTCTCATTATGCAATAATAATATTAAACAGTATAGATTTTATGCAATCTCATAAAGTTAATTACAAAGGCCCAGGCAGAAAGTGCATTTCCTTTTCTAGGGAACGATAATATATTCATATACATATTCGAGGGTTGTTTGGAAAAGTCCGTGGACGATGTCAGTCTACTTTATATTACTCATTACAAAGAACTATATGCGGTATATTGCATATGTTTGCCCCCACAAAAGTCAAATTTTGAAAACTTCCTGAAATGTGCTGAATTCAATAAATTGTACGAGAAATATAAGTTAACAGAAAATATTATAGTTCCAGAGCAGTGTATTCACAATTTCTGTTTTTATGACGTCACAAACTAGTCCGATTTTATATCCTTTTTCAGAAAGAGGACAAAATGGACAAAATTTCAACAATTTAAGCTTTAAAATTTATAGAGCGCATGTGTGTTCAGGAACAACATTGACATATTTCATTGATATTTTCATTCTACACATTATATCAAAATATTTATCCTGAACACACATGCGCTCGGTGACTTTTATTTAAAATATCGACGAAATATGTACATTTTTCTGCAAAATTCATAAAAAAACTGAAATTACGTCATATTTGTGACGTCATTACGTACATATGACGTCATTACTTATGAAATTATTGAGTGCTTTGAAGTCAGCATATACTCCCCTGTTTAAGGACTTAATTGAATATTACTCCATCAAAGTTTGATTTTGGGGGGCAAATGTTGGTTAATACCGCATATAGTTCTTTAAAATAAGTACAATCTAATATGTTAAAATATTTGTTTTGTTGATGTGTGAAGTTTCATTCCATTCGATTTAACAGAAATTAATTTACTTCAGTTTAAAATCAACATGTTTTGTACCCGCGGAGCACACTTAACGGCAATGTAACGTCAAAACATAGCGTCAAGAATTTCTAAAAAATACTATCCCTACACATTTCACAGAGTATAATCCAATGTCCATTCATTAAGTCCTTTTTCTAATATTTGAAAGAATTTATTTTTTAAGAATTGCTCTCGTTGTATAATTTCCTTTGTTAAGGTTTTGATTGCTTTTATTACTTAACTCTGCTTTCACAGGATAAGCAACTCTGAAGCGCCCATGTCTTTTCTTGCCGTTCCAACTTTTCAAAGTTTTTGTTCAGATTTTAAAAGTTAAACCGTTTCTTCACAGATTTTCCTCATCCGATACTGAGTCTCTGTCACTTAAATACTGCCTGTAGTATTTGTACATACATGCACAGCTCACTTGTAACATATTTCTCGATTCCTCCAACTTTATTAATGTTTATTCAGGATTTTTCCCAAGGAAAACACAAACTGCATCGTTATCTGCTGCTCCGTGACGTTCTAAAACGTCATCGTTTTTGTCGTTTTCAATAAGGACTACTTATCTTCCCAAGTCGATTGCTTTTCAACAAAGCAAAATATAAAGCCATAATTTTTTACACGAATCGATGTAACAATTCTTAATTTGAATTTCTAGGTTGTTTTTCGTTTTTGCTCCATTTTACAGAGAATATGACTTCAGACATTATTAAGTGTTTTGTTTGTAACTTACTAAATTTTGACCTGCTCCGCTATCCGATTTTTGCATTTTTAAAATCTAGATAAGTTTTAAATAAATCGTAATATTTTGAAAAAAATTAATACAAATCATTTGGATTTATTGTTAAAATATTTCTACCAAATTTGGATAACATATGACGTCAAATAAAAAAGATATGACAGTTGTCCACGAACTTTTCGAACAACCCTCGTACTTATAAAAGTGTTTCATGTATGGAGAAATTCAAAAGGATGTCAGACGTAATCCAATGTGTTTGGTTCATCCCCTTGAGTAGGGTTTTAGTACGTAAAGCTTAGGTATCCAGATCTCTCTTCTGTATAACAGGCTAGGTTCTAATAGGACAAGATGGCGGTGCAAGTGTTAGACCCAACAGAGTACGCCAAGTTAGAGAGAGAATTGAAGACCGCCTCACCTGTTTCTTTGTGTGTATGTATGATAGTTACTTATTATTGTTTTACTTTATGATCTATATATGTCTTGTATCTATGTATTCTTATATCACTTATTAAACTTGACTTTGTCTGTTATACTAATAATATCCATTAATTGAACACAATATTATGAAGCCAATTTTTTTTTTATTACCGCCCATGTAACTACATGTACATAGTTGGAAAGATGATTTTTTCAAAATATTTGAAATATTATTATTTTGAAGGCCTACAATGACTTTAAATTGTTAAGGAGAGGAATACTGACTGATAAAACAGTCCTGGTGGACAGCTGGCCAGAATTTTCTGCTGTTGTTATTGTTAATAGCAAGGTATGTCTTATGTTGTATATTCAAGTTTCAATGTTGCTAAAAATTAATGTTTACTTATTTTTTTTAAGAAAAGAAAAATATGTAGTGGGCAATCTGTTTCTGTAAAGATTCAAATTTTTTGCCAATCCCTAGAAAATTTGCTGCGACATGCTTCCACAGTGCTAGAATCACCTTTAGCCACTGCAGGTAAATTTTCATAGATATAATAAACTCATATTATAATAACCAACAGTAATCGTTCATCCTAAATCCTATCAATAATATGAACTGTGGACAGGGAAAACATGCTTTCTTCGAAACACAAGGGGTGGGATCAGGAGCGTAGGAGGAATATGTATTCCCAAGGGTCAGTCAACATTTAGTTCTTGTGTCTAATGTTTTTATTTTCATGAGAACAGCTGTCAATTTTATAAACTTAATATCAACATGGTTATGATTTGTCAGGATGCACGAAAGAAGTGGTGGATTCCTTGGTTAATTTATTTAAATCTGCAGAATCCAGTCTAATTCGGAGAGGAGACAAAGCTTTTTACGTCTATAAACTTCCTCCTGATGAGATTCTTCCTCTGTAAGAATTTATTCTAGTTAGTAACAGTTTAAATAAATAACAATATTTACTACACATTGTCTAAGGCTTCAAAATTTCATATTTTTGCTTTAAGAAACCATCATATTTTTTTTGCAAACTAGTGTTTGTTTTAACTGTTTTGTCATTTTAGAAAAATTCCCGATGGATTCAAGTTATCTGAATTACAGCAAACTCACGTGGAAAATATTCTCAATTCATGGCACCATAGAGACGAATATGAACAATACGCAGACTTGAGACAATGGATGCGTTATCAAATTGATACTTTACCAACAGTCTGCATTAAAACGGAAGACGGTCGTCCTGTTGCCTGGCAGATTCAGTATGAAAACACTGGGATGGGAATGCTATATGTCGAACCTGAGTACAAAAGGCTCAAACTGGGAAGTGTTGTCAAAAGGACACTAGCTCAGAAACTGGTAAAGGATGGACTATTGGTTTTTGCTTGTGTAGATGACAAAAATGAAACATCAGTGACTTTCCATGAAAATAATGGATTCATACGATTGCCATTCAAATATTCTTTTGAAGTTTACCATTTATAGTTTCATTGTTTAAGTGTGATAATATTTGAAGGACAGATTCATTGATTGCATCAATATATCGGCAAAGAGACCTTGGTTTTTATCATCCGAAGGAACCGTGACCTTTACGTTATTGACGGGCACTTGGCGAAGAAATAGTCTTTTTATTTATTGCCACATAAGGAAGGGAATTTGACGATTGGAAAATTGAAATTATCATGTATGGAACTATGAGATTGACATCTCTTCCTTATCTTTATATTTTTACTTTAGGGTATACATATGTTACAGTAAAAATGTGTATTCAGAAATTTCATGTATTTCCTGAATTTTAGGAAATACATGAAATTCCTATTCACTTCGGAAAAACATGTATTTATTGTTTTCCGTTAAGAAATACACGTATTTACTGAATTTTTCAATACTTTTGTATGTATTTACTGACTATGTTACGGTGAGATAGTTTAAAATATGAATGAAAAAATATGAACATATACATAGTATACTCAATGTTTATGTCAGTTAGCATATCATGTGAATAAAAATGCTTGAAATAAACCTTTATGAATAACAATGCATTATTTTTGACAATTAAAAAAAACATAATGATACACTGCTTTCAATTTCTAGAATAATGAAAAACATAATTTAACTATGTTGATTTAATATTTTCTTTAGTTTATAAATCTAAAATAGCTTACTGACATTTCTTCTTTTATTTAATGTTCATACAATGTTTTTTGCATTTTTGACAGTAATTTTAAAACCCTGAAACATCTCATTTGCAAATAAAACAATTCTTCTGCTGTCTCTTTAAAATGCAAAGAAAAATCTTTTAAAATACGTATAATATAATGAAACTAAACTCAGTATTTCAATTAAAAACTCCACTGTAAAAAAAAAAACCCACATATACTGTGGTTTGAATTAACTAATAATTACAAAATATTTATATGTTGCAATATTTCAAACATATAAGACTTAAATAAACAGACAGCATTAAAATAATTGTGCATTTTTGATAAATTTGATACTAAAAATAAGTAATGTAAAATTTGCTTCAAATATATCATTTTGACGTTGAAAGCTCCATTATAAGTTATCTTTATAAATATATTCAAATTGTGAATATCAGGGAACACATTTTACATTAGAAGTACGATAAAGAAAATGCCTGAATGAAGATACACAAGAAAGAGTTATAACCCGTAGCATTATTTTTAAAAGATAGATAATAGATTAAAAGAAGAAAAATATATACTGTTAAAATTCTTTTACTTAGAATATTTTTCATCACACCTAAAGAGCTATCTTCAAAAAGTTTCTATACTGGGTATGGATTAAGTTTATCAAATTTTTTTGTAAAAAACCAAAGACATCACATGAGGATTGAAGTACCTTAAATTCTCCTTGAATGAAATTTTAGTAAGACAATGCACTGAGTCTTATGCAGAATCAAAAATTAATGTATATAATGTCAGCATTGTAGAAACAGTTCTTAACTAGATGTCATAAGACAGTAAACATGCATGAACAAAACACTTATAAAAGTAATGCTACACTTAGACACTCTGGAAACAACCTTATGAAAGATAATGTAAAAAGGGGATGTCAATCTTGGATGGATAGAGCTGTTTCTCATCAATGGACGACAGATTTTTATTTATTTCAATGAACATAGCTGTTTGAAGCTTTCAAATAACAGGACTGTCTCTTTTAACTCTTTGCTCTTCAGATATTTGATACCTCTACTAATAAAATCTGTCAAGACCTCATGGGTTACTGCGAGATAGCTGTGTGAATCAGACAGTTTCTACTGCACTGAGCATCTGTTATACCACGTAACAAAATTTAAATCAAAAGCACAAGCTGCATGTCCCTCATTTGTTTCTCATATCTGAAGGTCATTTTTGTTGTTTCTTTATCATGTTGCTTGTTTCTCATTCTTTTTAGAGAAAAAAAACAGTTAATAGTCAGGTCGAGTTCTCTAATATAACAATCAGTTCATTTAGTGATTTATTAACTAATGATTTTTGATTTTTCTAAAATGTTTTTGTGTGCAGTAGATACACGTTATTGGGATAATATTTCTGAGTGAATAATGATATCACGGCACATTTCAAACATCGGACAGTGTCTTCGAACAGCTTCGGCAGCAGTCTCTGTTATCTTTAAAAAGGTGTTCCCCTATGTGGTGCTCATTAATTTTTTACTTGTTTCCTGTTTCTTTCTTTCTCATTTTGTGTTTTATGGACTTCATAAACAAATGACATCAGATACTGTCAAACGAACATCACAAAATAAAGTTGGAGAATATAACTGAGTTTCATTCAGTCAACTTCAAAGGAATTATTTTTTAATTGTTTGGATAATGTAACACTCTAACAAGTTCTCATGAATATCGGAAAATGAGATGACAGATTTAATAAGAACGTGCTAAATTTACAACAAGCACAATGCTCCACCTCCTGCATCATCTAACTCAAGAGGCTCCACCTCTTGCACTTTCTGACCCTCCATTTTGGAAACTCCATCCTCCACATTTTACATCAAGCCTAGCTCACATATCTTTTTTAAAAGATAAACTTGTGTATTATAACGTAAATGACAGGGAGCTTAGGTACTCCTGTATCTAGGATAAAAGTCACGGGTCTGAAATCATACGACGAGATGGCGGTTCGGGTGTTAGATCCAACAGAGTATGACAAGTTAGAGAAGGAATTAGAGGCTGCCTTACCGGTTTCTTTGTGTGTATGTATGACTATTGCTTATTATTTCTTCATTTTTAACAATCTCTACCCAGAGTTATCGTTCGCTTCGCTACAACACCTCATGGTATAAGTAGAGATTGCATTTTTAAGTCTAAAATGTTTTGTATCCTTGCGTTCTTTTTAATCACTTAATGAATCTTGATTTTGTCAGAAATACTAATAATTTCCCTTCATTGAAAACGACAATGAAGGCAATTTTTAAATCATATTTATGTCGAGATAACGAACAGTTTTCAAACTCAAAAGTCCATTATACATTACAAAATAGGAGCGGAGCAAACACGGATCACTAAAACATCAGAGGTGGGATCAGATGCCATGGAGAAGTGGGCATTCCCTTCTGACCCGTCCCACCCTGCTCTTTATCATGTTCGGGAAAAAACACCGGAAAAATTCGCGGCCAACTCAGTGTTAAATAATGGCCTGACATTCACTATGAAAAATGATAAATTGTGTTTGCTGACAAATAAAACAATATATGCTATTATAATTCCTTATACTGTATTTTACCACCCTTTTAAACTTATGTTGGTATATGAAATATTGTTATTTCAAGGCTTACACTCACTTCAAATTGTTGAGGAGAGGAATACTGACTGATAAAATAGTCCTGGTGGACAGCTGGCCAGAATTTTCTGCTATTGTTATTGTTGATAGCAAGGTATGTTTTATAATGTATACTAGTATTTGAGTTTCAATTTTTCTATGAATGAAGGCATTTCTACTTTTTTTTTAAGAAAAAGGTGACTATGACGTGGGCAATCGGTTTCTGTAAAGGTTCAGATTTTTGCCAATCCCTAGAAGACTTGCTGCGCCATGCCTCATCAGTGCTAGCATCACCTTTCATCATTGCTGGTAATTAAACTGAAAAAAAATTGAAAGTATTTTTTTTACATGGGAGTAGTTTGTCTAATGAATGAAAGCTTTCCTTCGTGGCACTGGCTTTTATACGGTATAGCAGGACATTGCATGAAAATTAAATACCAGTTGATTTCTTTTAAATGAATGAAATTTATAAATAATACACCCCATGAAAGGGGCAAAAACATAGATCCTTAAAACTCCATATTTGGTATCAGGAGCATGGGAGATATGTGATGTTTTGGAGGTCCGTGTTTGCTCTGCCCCTATCCTGTATTGTTTTATGGACTTTTGATCTTGAATAACTGTTAGTTATCTCCGTATGTTTCATACATTCCCAGTCGAATGGTCAACATTTAACATGCAGGATTAACTAGTTCATGTCGATAAAAAGATTCCTCTTAATATTAACAGGTTATTTGATATCCTGTTCATTTTCAGGCTGCACCAAGGAAGTGATAGATTCCTTGATTAACCTATTTACGTCTGCAGAATCCAGTCCAATTCACAGAGTAGACGAAAGTGCATACGTCTTTACACTTCCTCCTAATAGGATTATCCCTCTGTAAGAAATAATACTAGTTACAGTTTAAATAAAGTAACAATATTTACTGCACATTGGCTAAGGCTTCAAACATTTAATGTTTTTCTATAAGCAATGGAATGTATGGAGATAACGAACAATATTCAAGCTCAAAAGTCCATTAAATAATTCGAAATTGGAGCAGAGCAAACATAGACTTCCAAAAAAATAGAGTTGGGATCACGTGCCATGGAGGAGTGAGCACCCCCCGCCATGTGCTCATTGTCATGATCAGAAAATTTCAGATGGAGTGTATATAATGGTCTTACCATTAATATAAAAAACGTCTGTCCCCTTTTGACTTAATGATAAAATGTATTTGTTGACTAGGTCATTGTATCGATCATAGCACTTACAAAATAATGATTTTAAACAAGACTGCTGATATCCATGTTTCCGCAATTTCTCCGTCAATAATCTACTTCGCTTTAGAAATTGTTCATACTTAGAGCATGCCCTTGCCTAAAAATCAACTGGGAACTAGAAACCCCGTATGCAGGTAACGAAGGTATATTGCTTCATAAGAAAGGGAAGTTGACCATTGAAAAGTTAAATTCATCACAAAACTTTGTAGTAAGATGACCATTAATGCTTTTTCTAGTAAAATATCCAAATATGGAACAGATGTGTCTGGCTTTGTGGCATTTATTATTTCAAGCTTACCGGAAAATATTGTATCGACATAAGAATGAAAACAAGATGTTTGTGAAATTCTATGCGCCCGGCGGCAACAAAGTTCGAAAAAGCTAATTTTAGCATATTGGTCAAGGTCACAAGGTCCTTGGTGTCATTTGAAAAAAACTTAGGGTGAGTTCACCATGCATCGGACACATACCTTGCTTCGGACAACTTTAGGCAAAAAAGTTCTGTGTATTTATTTGTTTCTGTCTTAATGATGAAGTTTAAATTTTTTAATGATACCTATTGTGTTTATCATGTTGAGATAAAAATACCCCGAGAATGGCCTTGAAGTTACGTCATATTTTACATCATCAAAGGGGAATAACCCGAAATTTATGATTTTGCAATTTTTAGAGTTATCGTTCTTTTAAATTCGACTTCCACGGAACGAGTCGGACTTTGGTGAATTTTGTCAGGGATCGGTAATTTTACATAAATTATAAAGAAATTTCACTTCAATGTTTGTTTAATTCTTATTAGAGCTGGTTTTTTCTAGTATGCTAATTTCACTGTACATCGGACACAAATTAACCATGCATCGGACACTTTTCGATGCAAAGGTAAGCACTACCATTTTCATACAGAACCCAGCTGACAGCTGTTTTTTGCGGGAAAAGAAAATAAAAACTCTATATTTTCAGTCAAAATACAAGTTATGGATATATGACGTCTGGAATTTGACTCAGTTTATTTCTACAAACCCGAGTATGATAAACCATGAGAAAAAGGCGCGAATTACCGCATTATAAGCATTTAAAAGCATTTCTAAGGCAGATTGCGGTTTCTTGAATCATTCTACATTTGTGCAATAATATCGTCAATTAAATTGAAATTGAGGTTTATTTCTTACATAAAAGATGAAAAAATATTCATATCAAGGATTTTTAAAGCACTGTGATAAATGTATGATTTTTTCCGGTCTAAATACCGTCTGTCCGATGCATGGTAAACAATGTCCGATCCATGGTGAATTCTCAGTTATTCCTAAAAACTCGATTTTGGGGGATATTTTCTCAATAAATGGCATATAATTGTGTCCTAAATTGATATTTTAATCACAAACTAAATGTTAAACTCCATTTTGATAATTTTCCGTCGGTAGCGATATCGCTAGAACTTATTAAAGTACAAGGGTATCCGATGCATGGTGAATTCACCCTAATTAGTGGAGTATGCATACCAAATATTAAGTCTCTATCTCCTATTCTTCAAAAGTTATGGCGAAAGATCGAAAAAGCTATTTTTAGCATTTAGGTCACAGTCAAGGTTACAAGGCCATTGATCTTAGTGTCATTAAAAAAAACTTAATAAGTGGAGTACGCATACCAAATATGATGTCTCACGGTTCAAAAGTTATGGCGAAGGTTAAAGTTGACAACAGACAGACAAACAGACAGACAGAACAAAAAACAATATACGCCCCGGATCTATCTATCAAGATGCCTAATAAATGGAAATAAAAAACATTAATCCTTTTTTTTTTGGTACACTAGCTTAACTTTTTGTCATTTCAGAAAAATTCCAATGGATTCCAAATAACCGAATTAAAGCAAGCTCACGTGGAAAGTGTACGAAACGCATGTCCATTTAGGGACGTATTTGAACAGTACGCAGACCTGAGACAATGGATACGTTATCACATAAGTAATTTACCAACAGTCTGCATTGAAACTGAGGACGGACGTCCTGTTGCCTGGGAGGTTCAGCATGAATACGCTGGGATGGGGATGCTACATGTAGAGCCAGAATACAGAAGGCACAAACTGGGAAGTGTTGTCACAAGGGCACTAGCTCAGAAACTGGTAAAGGATGGACAATTGGTTTTTGTTACTGTAGATGACAAAAATGAAACATCTGTGATTTTCCATGAAAATAATGGCTACATACGCTTGCCATTCAAATATTCTTTTGTAGTTTACCATTTGTAGTTTAATTATGACAATAAATGAGCGAAAGGTGTTCATTTTATACTGTTTATGTCCTATTTAACAATGTTGCTTTCATAAAGATACGTCACAATATACCTAATAAGGGCTTCAAATTTAGATCTTAACTCAACACTCAAGGCCGTGTCGAGCAGTGAAAGTTCTTTGAAAATCCAACCTCTACCGTATTATCCAAAAATACGGCGACTTTCTTTTCTTATACCTGGCGCATGGAGAAAAAAATACATTATCCATGTTTAAGTTTGATGCACTGCGCTGAACTGGGACAGTGTACCCCGACCTTACCACAATGACAATGCTGTTCCACAAGGCTAGATTGAACGGTTAACGACAGAAAAATACGATGGCCGATATCAGCCTGTCTAAAATAAAATTACACGACCTAAAATTTTGTCTTTTGTACATGAAATTTGTACATGTACAAAAATATAAAAAGTTCTTTCGCGAAAAGACAAAATGTACATGTACAATTCTTATTAAAAGTTGACAAAAAAATCTATAGCGGTATAGATAAAAAAAATTTGTAACTATAATTACAATTTCAAGTACAATTCTTTTATTTAAAATTATAATTAGCTTTCATCCGATTTTTGCACCTTACTTTTGATACCCCGAAAACAATAAATCACGTAATAATCAACGTGGGCCGAAAGACGCGAATATTTGAACAGCGATTAAGAGATGGAGACAAAGAATGTGTTTTGATACAAGCAAGTAGAGATGGACCATACGCACATATATCCCAGAAAATAATATATTTGAATTCCATGCAAATATTACAAACAAATCATCGAATATGCGATGGGCTTTAAGTCAAGGACCACATTCTGTATGCGATATTCGCTAACAGAGCAGAGAAGAAGAATTTCAAAAAAATTCACCAGAACCCCTGACCCAGGGGTGATGAAATTCACAATTTTTGAAGAGGAAGTCTTATTCAACTAAAGTATGTGCTTGCTTAGTTTTTTTAACATCCAGGAGCATAAAAGAAGATTTTCAAAGAAATAATTCATTTTCACTATATAATCTATAAAACCCCGCCAAAATTGGTTGAAATTGTTTCAGAGGTCATGAAAATAATGGCTACATACGCTTGCCATTCAAATATTCTGTTGCAATTTACCATCTGTAGTTTGTTTTCTTTTACCATATTTGAGAGACAGATATTTATTTCATGATGTTTAACTCCCAATCTAGAATTTTGCACTAATATTGAGACATGACAAAATTCAGATTTCGTACTTTGGTAACGGACATTATATAAACCAATCCTTTATTCAGTCTGTTGTTCTATCATCCTTTAAACATGCTGCCATTTGTCCTCTCATCAAGAAAACTGGTTTAGATCCAGATAAGAACCGTAACGAGACAAATCACCCTTTCCCTCCAAATCCCCCCCACAAAAAAAAACCATTGTTTGTAAACGTATTGATCATCACTTAGAGTCAAGAAAGCTTCAGCATATCAGCATATCGCCCCTGTCACTCTACTGAAACAGCTTTATTTAGATTTCATCATAACATTGTTGTACTAGTCCGGCCATTTTATTCATTCCGGCAGCTGGTCGGTTTAGAGACGTTTTACTGTATTAGATTTTCCTGCAGTTTCTAATATTGACCATAATAATTTTTATAAGACGCCTAGAACTTGGTTTTTGGTATATCTGACGTGGCTTTCGCATGGAATAAGACCACCTAGAACTTAAGTGACAGCATCCTTAGTCAGACAACCAGTGTAAAGAACCTCGGAGTATGGTTTGATAAGTCTCTCAGTATGCAAAGGCAAATGTCATCCGTGTGTCTTGCATGGTACAACCAACTTGAGAACACTGAAACCATACTGCCAATGATTACGGAGGATGCCTCCATGACCATAGGTTGTGCTCATAGTACGTCTAGTCT
This sequence comes from Saccostrea cuccullata, assembly GCF_032062105.1. NCBI lineage: Eukaryota > Metazoa > Mollusca > Bivalvia > Ostreida > Ostreidae > Saccostrea > Saccostrea cuccullata. The sequence continues at coordinate 396,908 of NW_026937804.1, read as the reverse complement.
CGACTACTAGTATACCATTGCTGAATGCTATGGTATAAATACAACTGATCAAGCCAAATTGCATTGAATGCAGAAGATAGCGGCACATATCATTACCCCTAGCAGGAGAAGGGAGCACATCAAGCAATATTAATATGGTACTTCGACATATTTTGTAAAGTATCATTCTTGTTCTAATCCCTACCCAGTAAGCTGAAGTTAAAATCAAAAATGAATTGCTGGAATTCCTCATTGATATTAATTCTATAATGCCTACAGAGACTAAAAATAGTTGGTTGTGCCCCCCCCCCCCCCGGCAAAATTGCTTAATGCGGGTTTCGGGCCCGTTTCATCAAAGGTAGTAAATTTAAGACTTAACTAAGGTATACATTATTTTGCTGCAGGCCAACATATTTTGTCAGATTCAGTATAGTCAAAACTCTGTTAGATAACGATGCTTGACCAAATAAAATATTTTTTGCCATTAGAAGTATTTTATATGAATCGTAATAGACTATATTTAAACAATAATTTGATTTTTTGGTTGTTTGTTCGAGAATTAATGATGCAGGTGTTGTAGAAAAAATGCATAACCCATGTAAGCAGCCGTTGTAGTTCTGATCCGCTCCCCTTCTCAGGAGGATCCTTTGCCAACAACAGTGATTCACTTGTGAAGATATTTTAAGATATTAGAGGACTTTTGCGAGAAGCACTGACTTTTACAGTTGATGGTTTTCTTGACATTGACACCTGTGTCATGTACAGAGGTACAGAATTGATACGAGTAATAGCTATAGATAAGAACATATTTCTAGTGGTCATAGGTAGTACCCCTAATGTTGATAGGGGCAAGGTAGTGCCTCTAATGTTTTTAACCTGTGAAGGTCGGGAGTTGAGGGTAGGGTGGTTTTCTTCAATGACAACTGATTTATGATTTGAAATAATCCGTTACGTTGGTTGATTGAAAAATCGAGCTAAATATTTATATAATAAAAGAGCGTCCGTACTTTGTTCTAGTGTGAAAGTAAGCTGTCAACTGAGAAAGTCACCGCTACTCGCAAAAGTCCTACATAGTACGCCAAGGAGATGTGTATTAGAACGTAAATTACAGGTAAACTGGGTACTCGTGTATCCACGGGTCTGAAATAATAGGACAAGATGGCGGTTAGGATGTTAGACCTAACAGAGTATGACAAGTTAGAGAAGGAATTAGAGTCTGCCTTACCTGTTTCTTTGATTGTATGTAAGACTAATGCTTATTATTGTTTCATTTTGCAGTCTTTAACTTTCATATGTATTTTTTTAACACTTACCGAAACTTCATAAATAACTATCTATATCATACTGATAATGTTCCATTTAAATAACCAGATGATGTATTTCATACATGTAATACGTTCGTGTGCAAATTTTAGAAATCGACACAGTTTGTCAGATATACTGCACTATACTATTAATTTCCGTTTTTTGAACACAACTTTCAGCAATACAATATACGCTTATTAAATCTGTTTTTATTATCATACTTTCCAATATGGACCAATTATCTACCTGGTTAGAAGGATGATATTATACCTATTTGAAATTCAAGGCTTACAATCACCTTAAATTATTGAGAAGAGGGAAACTGACTGACAAAACAGTCCTGGTGGACACCTGGCCAGAGTTTACTTCTGTTGTTATTGTTGATAGCAAGGTATGTCTGATCCTTTATACGGTATTCTAGTTTAAAGTTCCCCTAAATTGGAATGAATTTCTACACTTTCTACTGTTTTGACAGAAAAAGGAGACTACGGGGTGGGCAATCAGTTTCTGTAAAGATTCCAACTTCTGTCAACCCCTAGAAAACCTGCTACGCCATGCCTCCACATTGCTAACATCCCCTTTAGTCATTGCAGGTAACTAAACAGAAAAAAAATCATAATTTGAATAGATAATAACTACTACTGTTTTAATAAATACACACCGCGTTAGATATGTACTTGTCTGTTTATTGTAACATTATTTTGTCATAGAAGAAATCCATAGTTTTTTTTAATGAAGAAGATATCATTTCTATAGATTTAATATCAACAGGGTTGTGATTAATCTTCCTATTTTTCAGGCTGCACGAAATATGTGATAGATTCCTTAATTGAGCTATATAAGTCAGCAGAATCCAGTCCAATTCAGAGCGGAGAAGACAATGCATACGTTTTTACGTTTCCTCCAGATAATATTTTTCCTCTGTAAGAAATAGTCCTAGTTATTTTATAATACAATGAAAACAACAATATTTATTGCACATTGTCTAAGGCTTCAAGCATTGATAAGCTTTGCATTTAGCAAACATTGTTTAGTAAAATAACACAGGTATTAAAAAGAATTATTATTTCAGAAAAGTTCCGGATGGATTCAAGTTATCCGAATTACAGGAAGCTCACGTTGAAAATATACGCAACTCATGGCCCTATAGGGACGAATTTGAACAAATCGCAAACCTGAGACAATGGATACGTTATCACATTGAAACTTTACCAACAGTCTGTGTTGAAGCGGAGGACGGACGCCCTGTTGCTTGGGAGTTTCAACAGGAATATGGCGGGGTCGGTATGTTACATGTCGAGCCAGAATACAGAAGGCTCAAACTGGGAAGTGTTGTCACAAGGACACTTGCTGAGAAACTGGTAAAGGAGGGGCAATTAGTGTTTGCTTGTGTGGATGTTAAAAATGAAACATCTGTGACTTTTCATGAAAATAATGGCTACATACGTTTGCCATTGATATATTCTTTTGCAGTCTATAATTTGTAATTAAAATAATAATCAAACAACAGATATTTACCTTATTTTGTTTAATGTACCATTCAGGAATGTTGCACTAATATTGAAACGTCAAAATACACATTTGAAGGGCTTCAAATGTAGATATGAACTCGGCACTCAAGGCGGTTGAACACAAAGATTTCCTCATCATGCCAACCTCCACCATGGAACAAGACCTTGGTTTTTATGTCTTTTCCGAAAGAATCGTGACTTTTACGTCTGCTGTGCGTTTGGCGAGTGCAAAGACACTATCCATAGTTTGGTTTGATGCACCGAGAGGAAACAGGTTCCTAAACCTATCCACCGGTCACGATTCAAATTCTTTACCACTGGACTACCGTGACCGATTTACGATAGAAAAGAACAACATTGCAGAAACACAATACACTAGGTGTGATGAAAAAATCGCAAACTATCTCTGAATTTATCAAAATTTAGATGAAATGGAATATAGTACACATTGGTCCTATAAATCTGACAACTCAACTCAAAGCATTCAATCATTGTGGGACTTTTAGCTGCAATATCCCACCCCCTACATTTTAACCCCACTAAAAGAATAGAGTTGTCAGGCGAATGGAAATATTAATATAAGATGTTGATTGCAACAATTATTTATTTCAAATTGAATTTAAATACCGTTACATACAAGAAGAAGACTCTTTCTCTTGGTGTATTTATATAAGCACGATGTTTTCTTATTTGCAGATAAAATGACTTATATGGTTTTATGCAATATCATAACCTAAATTGCAAGAAGGCATAGAAAATGCATTTTCTTGTATTAAAATCGACAATATATTCATAAACATACACTTGTAAAAGTAATTTATGTGGGGAGACATTCAAATAGATACTAAATTTACCCCGATGTTTGACTCATCCCCTGGGGTGGGGTGTCAGTAATTGAATTACCGTTAGCCTGGGTATCCACATCTGCATTCTGTATCCAGAACAACAGTATGGGTTCTGAAATAATGGATAGAATGGCGATTAGGGTGTTAGACACAACAGAGTATGACAACTTAGAGAAGGAATTAGAGACCGCCTTACCTGTTTCTTTGTGTGTATGTATGTCTGTTGCTTACTGTTACTTCATTCGTTTGTTCTTTTTATCAAGGGAAAAAACTTGACTTTGTCAGATATATTAATTAAATACGACTATAAATTCAATTCTTTTCAATTCAAGCCAAATTATATTATATTGTTATTAACTATATCACAAATATCACCAATTAGTTGGAGAATAATTTTATCCATATATAATTTTTATCAGGCTTACAATCACTTAAAATTGTTGAGGAGAGGAATACTGACTGATAAAACAGTCCTGGTGGACAGCTGGCCAGAATTTTCTGCTGTTGTTATTGTCGATAGCAAGGTATGTCTGATCCTATATACGGTATCCTAGTTTAATGTCCCTCTACATTTGAATGAATTTCTACACTTTGTTTTGACAGAAAAAAGAGACTTCGGTGTGGGCAATCAGTTTCTGTAAAGATTCCAACTTCTGTCAACCCCTAGAGAACCTGATACGCCATGCCTCCACAGTGTTAGCATCACCTTTAGTCATTGCAGGTAACTAAACAGAAAAAAATCATAATTAAAAAAAAATAACATTCAACGTTTTAATGTATACCCACCACCTTAGAAATATAATTGTCTGTTTATTGTAACAATCTTTTGTCAACATATTAATTAAATCACGTATAAATTCAATTCTTTTCATTAAAACCAAATTATATTATATTGTTATTAACTATATCAGCAAATATCACCAATTAGTTGGAGGAAAAACCATATATAGATTTATATTAGGCTTACAATCATTAAATTGTTGATTGTGGCTACAATTAAAACAGGCACACCATAATTTTCTGCTGTTGTTATTGCCTTAAAGATGGAAAATGTAAAATAACGAACAGTGCTGAACCTCAATGTCATCCACATTTGAATGAATTTCTACACTTTGTTTTGACAGAAAAAAGAGACTTCGGTGTGGGCAATCAGTTTCTGTAAAAATTCCAACTTCTGTCAACCCCTAGAGAACCTGATTGATGCCTCCACAGTGTTAGCATCACCTTTATATATAAAAAAATTGAACAGAAAAAAATCATAATTTAAAAAAAAATAACGCAACGTTTTAATGTATAACCACCTGTATAATTGTCTGTTTATTGTAGCTTTTTTTCTCAACTTGATAAATGCGAGGCAGTTTGCTCTTAAAACCGCGTTATCAGTCAGCATTGCACATCTAAAGCAGTGCATATTATCTTTCCCTTACAGGAAAAACCAATGTTTTATGTAAATCAGTGGCTATACTGGGTATTTATTGAAATTTTGTTTCTCTAATTAAAAGAAAATGTTCTTTCTTGCGAAAAAGGGGACTTCGGGGGATATTTGTTCCCAACATTTAAATAGTTTTTACGTTTGTTCGCTTGTTGTTTAACATCCCTTTCTGAAATGTTTCACTCAAATGGAGGCGCCACCACTCGCCAATGGATAGCTGCAAATTTTGTCTAATACCTGGCATTAACGGCCATTGGGCATTGAGGTATCTTTTTCGTGCCAAAACCTACTGCGACATGGGACCTTGGTTTATACGGTGTCGTCCGAAATACCGGTAACCACGTCCCACAGTGGGATTTGAACCCACGACGTAAAGGTAAACTCCTTACTTCGCGACTCTGGAACAGACGCTCTAACCACTGCGCCACGCAGGCAACTCCTGAATTTTATGAAAATATGTCAATTTTATAGATTTTCACGGAGAGTAATGCTTAATATTTTACATTTTCAGGCTGCACGAAAGATGTGATAGATTCCTTGATTAAATTATTTAAGTCTGCAGAATCCAGTCCAATTAAGAGAGGAGAAGACGGTGCATACGTCTTTACTTTTCCTCCTGATAATATTATTCCTCTGTAAGAAATATTTATAGATTTAATAAATAAACTGAAAATAACAAAATTCAAAGAACATTGTCTGAGGCTTTAAAAATTAAATTGTTTTGCTAATAGCATAATTTCTTAAAAGTCCATTAGTATTTATTAAACTATTTTGTCATTTCAGCAAAGTTCCGGATGGATTCAAGTTATCCGAATTACAGGAAGCTCACGTGGAAAATGTACGCAACTCATGGCCCTATAGGGACGAATTTGAACAATACGCAGATCTGAGACAATGGATACGATATCAGATACGTAATTTACCTACAGTCTGCATCGAAACTGAGGACGGCCGACCTGTTGCTTGGGAATTTCAACTAGAATATGGCGGGGTCGGGATGTTACACGTGGAGCCAGAATACAGAAGGCTCAAACTGGGAAGTGTCGTCACAAGGACACTAGCTCAGAAACTTGTAAAGGACGGACAATTAGTTTTTGCTTGTGTGGATGTCAAAAATGAAACATCTGTGACTTTTCATGAAAATAATGGCTACGTACGCTTGCCATTCATATATTCTTTTGCAATTTACCATTTGTAGTTCAATTAAAAATAAACAGCAGATGTTTACTTACGTTACCGTGATCAGTTAACGACGGAAAAGGTAAGAATTGCAGAGACGCAATATGAGAGAGTTGATGAAAAAGTTCGCGAACTATCGCTGAATTCACCAAAATTTCAATCAAAATGGAAATCTGCACGCATTGGTCCAAAGCAGTTGTTACGAAATGATCTCAGGCACGTGGCTTATTTAACCTTTCTTTATGAATAATTTTTCCCTATGCTAGAGTATACAGGGATTTTTTTTATTTATGAAAAAATTGCTAAAAACGTCAACCCCCTGGCAATAATTTGCTCCATGCTTATGACGCCATAATTCTTTAAATGACGGCAATATGAAGATGACTTCTGACCAAAAAAAAAAAAAATTAAAAAAGTATTTACTTAAAAAAATCAGATATATTTAACTGTAAACAGCCAGCTAAAAAAGGTCATGAATAACTAAAAACCTAAAATAAGACTTAGCCTATAGAGATTTTCATGAATATGGGTCAGACTATGCTGCATGTGTAAGCAGAAAGATGTTCTAAGGCCTATACAAATTCAATACAAGTCTCAGTTGTTCTAGTTTGCCGAATATAGCCCGATTATTTAAATTAAAACATATCAAAACGTTTTAGATAAAGCAAACTCAAGGGGACTTGAATTAAAATGGATTAAAATGGTTGTCTCAGTCATAGGGTTAGGGTTAGAGCAAGGAACGGCTGAAATGTTTAGCGTAAATCTTTGAAATTCCTCTGAAAAGGCTCATAATAATTTGTATAAGGACAAATGGCTTACCAGAATTTCAACCTTGATTTGGTTAATTGTTTTTTTTAGCAGGAAAGGAGATGGTTAAATATAATAATGTTTGTTCTGGTTCTCTGTGAAAATAAGCTCGAAAAGATTACTGTCGTTAGTTGAGAAATTTGCTATCAAAGCTCGCCAGATTACAGCGATAAAAATAGTTGATTTCCTTGCAATAATATAAACACCCCTCTACAATTCAGTGAAACACGTGGAGATAACGAACGGTATTCAAGATCAAAAGTCCATAAAACAATACAAAATAGGAGCAGAGAACACGGATCTCCAAAACATCAGAGGTGGAATCAGGTGCCATGGAAGAGTAAGCATTCCCTGCCGACCGGTCACACCCGCCGTGTGCTCCTTGTCATAATCGGGAATTAACGGGAAAATCCGTCGTCAATTCAGTATATTTACCGACAATCAGGATGAAAAACATAGTCAGCATTTGACTCCATGATATAAATTGTATTTGCTGACAAATTCATTGTATCGACCATAGAACTTGCGAAATGATGACTTTACAAGAGACTGCTGATATTCTTGTTTCATCAACTTGCATGTTTATCAATAATTTACATCGCTTTAGAAATTGTTCATACGTATGACATGCTCTTACGCATCGAATCAACTCCGTATGCAAGTGATGAAGGTATACTGCTGCACAAGTAAGGGAAGTTGACGATAGAAAAGTTAATGTCACGTTTATCATGGAGTTTGGCTGCTAGTTTACCATTAACGTCTTTTTCAAGTAAAATATTCAAATATGAAACAGGTGTATCAGACTTTGTTTTATCTTTTCTCACAAGCCCACCGTATGTCGTATCGACATATGAATGGAAATAAACACTGGTATTTGACAACACGTCGTCGATATTTCTAAAGGTCGAGTTGAAGGCCACAGCAAGCGTTTTCTTCTTTTACAGTATAAAATTTTGGTTCATTTTGCTTCATATGAATATAAGAATAGGTCTGCTAAAAACGGGGCGTTATGTGGATTTCCTAAAACTCAAAGCAAATTTGTTGGAAGGAACATACGACTTTGTACACTTTTACGACCATTTCTCGGGATCAATTAAAATCTAAAGGTAATGTGAATACTGAACTCACTAAATGATACCCATATGATTACAATGGCGAAGTCCATGTTATGCTCTGGGAGTTCCGAAATAAATATCAGCTCAAATGCAAAATAAGAAATGCACAATTTCATTAATATGTAATCTGTGAAAGTATCATCAATTTTTTATAGTCCCGCTTGAAAAGTGGAAGGGATATAGTGATCGGGATGTCCGTCTGTCTTTTACTCTTTCTATAATATTGAAGGGTACCCCCTTTATTATCCACAATTCCTCCTTTACCACTGAATAAAATTTAATGATACTTTCACAGTTTCCTCATTACATAATACCTTTGTACACCTGTTTTACATTTTGATCTGACACTTATCTTGGGTCTCCCAGAGCATGGCATGGACTTCGCCAATCTGATGGGAGGTTGGGGTATAATTTAGTTTGCTCATTGCTTACAGAACATAGATCTAGCATTCAGTAGTGTAGGAGGAACTGCGGATAAAAGATTAATACCCTTTAATACTCCCCAGTATTTTAGAGAAAATGGCAATGTCTATGTTTTTTATGGGAAACCCAAAATATTTGTCGGATCAATATCTAAAATTGGAGGTCACATTGACACTACGTAATAAAGATTCTGTGAAAGTCTCATTAAATTTCATTTAATCGGTATAAGATTGTTGCAGATAAAATATGGGCACCCAAAAGCGTTACAGATGGAGGATGGACAGACATCCCAATCACTGTATACACTCCCACTTATGAAGCAGGGGTATAAGAATTAGAGTTGTCAATAATTAATCTTAGTCGTAAGATTTTTTTGTGAAATACTTTATCTTTGTAGGATTCTAATGAGGTTTTGAAATCCAGTATAGGAACAATTAACCTCCATTTACTGTATTACATGTATAGAACTAAAAGTGATTCTGAAGAATTTTATCCTCTGAAGGGAACTACAAGTATTGCTTAGACAGGTGTAGAATAAATTAAAACACAGTTATCTAAAATGAGCTTTATAAAGACTTTGTTACACGCTTTGTATTAAATATTTTATAATATTTATGTAGTTTATCGAATTCATTTATGACTTCTTCTGAGAACGGATTTGCTAATTTCCGGCAAATTTTCCTCTTGTGAATACGAAATTGACGAACCCCAAGTGAAAAAAAATCTTGATTCCGGAGGAGGAATTTCTATGCAGATGGAGACAGACGCTAGAGAAAAATTGTACCTAGTCATCTATTTGTCAGGCGCTCTGCTTGAGAAAATTCGGACAGAAAATACTTTATCTGTCCGAATTTTCTCCAGCAGGATGCTACAGTTCTGCAACTATCCCTGAATGTATAAAATGAGCAATAAAATCAAAAATTTAATTAAGGTGCTCTCTACATCTCTTGAGATTTCTGCAAGCATTTGATGGATTCAAAGATAAGCAAAATGAGGCCGATATTTTTTAAAATTATTTATTTCCTTTTAACTTCTGGGTACAAATTAAAACAATTTTTCAATATATGCACACATACTTTAGATACAGCACTACACTCATAGATGTTTAAATTAACAAAGGCATTCTGAAAGAAAACAAAGGCTCTCTGAAAGCATAATTCATTGTCAGCAAATGCGATATAGTCATTCTATATTAACGTCCATCGAATTTTCTTACAAGACATTGGCATGCAACACGTCAAACTTTGGTGTATAAAGCTGTCTCTTCTCAAAACTGCTCAGAACTGCTGAGACAGAATAGATCCATCCGGGAGACCGGAAGTCAGACATCTATCACTTCCGGAGCTCTATAATTTCTGCGATTCCCGCAACTAACGCCAAAATGGCGCCAGCAACGGCCAGGCCAAAGGACCAGCCGAGTTTGTACACGTAAGACACATAAATAATCTCCTTGATTTTAGACCCGTAAACTGCAACGCCAATTACGATGCATACCACTGAAATCATACAAGAATAAAAACATCGTCAAGGTATATAGCTTTAATATCTACAATTTTTTTCGTGATATTCTTAAGTTCGGACTGAATCATAATGTGCATTGTAATTATCAAGAAATTATTTAAATTAGTGATGCAGATTTACCATATTAACAGCAGTCTTGTTGAATTCAAAGACTTTTCTAAACTATAATTTCATATAAAGTATTTTATCAACTGAAAAACAGACAACTAAGCAATTACTAAGTACATGTAATTGTCCCTCACCTGCGCCGAATGTTAATCCAATGATGATATATAAGTATTTCTTCTGTTTAATGGAATCAACAAAGAAATAGAGGAAGAGCAGAATTAAGGCCGCTACCATTAGGATCAGCCCAAGACACTCCATCGCCTGCACAGCCCGGTACCAGTCTGTAGGAGAAATAAAACAGTCATGTCATCATAAAAGACAAATCTGGCGGGAAAATAAAACAGTCATGTCACCATAAAAGACAAATCCGGCGGGAAAATAAAACAGTCCTGTCACCATAAAAGACAAATCTGGTGGAATAATAAAACAATCATGTCACCATAAAAGACAAATCCGGCGGGAAAATAAAACAGTCCTGTCACCATAAAAGACAAATCTGGCGGAATAATAAAACAATCATGTCACCATAAAAGACAAATCTGGCGGGAAAATAAAACAGTCATGTCACCATAAAAAGACCAATCTGGCAGGAAAATAAAACAATCATGTCATCATAAAGACAAATCTTGTGGGAAAATAAAATAGTCATGTCACAATAAGACAAATCTGGCGGGAAAATAAAACAGGCATGTCACCATAAAAGACAAATCTGGCGGGAAAATAAAACAGACATGTAACAATAAAAGACCAATCTGGCGGGAAAATAAAACAGACATGTAACAATAAAAGACCAATCTGGCGGGAAAACAAAACAGTCATGTCACCATCAAAGACAAATCCGGCGGGAAAATAAAATAGTCATGTCACCATAAAAGACAAATCCGGCGGGAAAATAAAACAGTCATGTCACCATAAAAGACAAATCCGGCGGGAAAATAAAACAGTCCTGTCACAATAAAAGACAAATCTGGCGGGAAAATAAAACAATCATGTCACCATAAAAGGCAAATCTGGCGGGAAAATAAAACAGTCATGTCACCATAAAAAGACAAATCTAGCGGGAAAATAAAACAATCATGTCACCATAAAAGACAAATCCGGCGGGAAAATAAAACAGTCATGTCACCATAACAGACAAATCCGGCGGGAAAATAAAACAGTCATGTCACCATAAAGACAAATCCGGCGGGAAAATAAAACAGTCATGCATGTCACCATAAAAGACAATCCGGCGGGGAAATAAAACAGTCATGTCACCATAAAAGACAATCCGGCACTATGTACCTGTAGGACATACGCAACGGACATGTACACAAACTCTACAATGACATAGGTTCACAAATACATGAAGTTAAAAACTCTGACATTGCGTATGTCCTTAAGGCTGATGGTGCGATGGCGATAGCGATGGATCTGATAGAACAATATCGAGATAAAACGTTGCAATGTCATAGTGCAACAGCTTATTCGTGCCTCGCAACATCGTCATAAATAAAAATTAAATGTAGAAAATTTATACGAATCTAGGTATTTAGTAAATGTTACCTGCACAGTATCTAAGTCCATTAATAAATAGATCGATGTCATTGGTAGTACACACGAAGAGCCTATTTCTGCCGTACCTTCGGAGATCTTCGTCTCTGTATCGATAGTCATATCGCGCCTTGATGCAATTTTCAAAATTCCAAAGACCAAGCTCCTGCTCTACGTAGACAGGAATTCTGCGAGAGATGACCCCCATCTCCGAGGGATACTCGGTCTCCGCCCATCCTTTGGTCGCGAACCCAATGATAAAGACCACGAGAGCAAGACAAAGAACGATTAAGGCGACTTTCAGTGGTATGGAAGCTGCTCCCCAACCCGCCATTATTCTCCTGAGCGTGTTGTTACAATGTGACAAAACTTCTCAAACAACAAACGCGATATTGGAGCTGACAACTTGACATTTGGTAAGGTAACAATTCCTCCTTCTGTTGTCGAATGTTTTGTAACGCTTTCTAGTTCTGCTCTCTCGCTGCCGCTGTGAAAACTACTTTGGCGAAACATTAATTGCATGTAGGTTATCATATTTATGATGTGAATAAACTTTTTAATCATACATTATTTTGCATATACACATTGTGGAGACCCTTAAGTACATGTTTTACTAACTGTATAAAAGTGACTAGTGAGATAATACCAGTGTCATAAATGAAATCTAAAAAGAATGCTGCTTTACACTGCGTATCAGGGATTCAATCTCGTTACTCTAACCAACAACTGGAGGGGAAAGGGGGGAGGGGGGTTGCAGAGAGACGACTGATATCTTAAAATGACCTGTCTTTTGCTTTAAATCTTCTAAGGTATATTTTAGTCACCAAACATGATTTAAAAATGGCTATATATTTTACATAATTCGGATAGTAGCGTACAAAATGAAAATAATTTCTTTTCATTCCTCCGAGCTTTATTTCTAGTATCCAGCAAATCATTATTCAATATTATACTTTCATGTAAATTAGTTGAATCTGATTGGTTGAGAAACAATTGGTAAAAAAACACTATTACCCGCTGAATAATGAAGCCACGCCCTCCAGCGTAGCAACAGTCAACGGTGTGTTCCCCGAATGGCTACTCATAAAAAATAACAAGTAATTATCACACTCAATTAAGGGGCCCTCTAAGGGTTACAGGTAGACTTACCTGTGTTTACCTGGATAAGCAATATTTTAACAATCAGATATATTCAGTCAATTTTATTTCTATTAAGAGTTTTTTTTTTCAGAAATATACTGAATAAATAAATAAATAGATAAATATAAATAGATAAAATTAAGATTTCAGAGAAATATTTTTTTTATTGTACCTTAAATTTAATTTTTTTTTTCAAACTATTTAATAGTATTGATTGAGAATTTACAAACTTTTATCCCCTTTTTGTGCTACATTTTCAAACTCTTTTAAATACCAAATTAACCTTGGCCTACAGTTTTTACCCACATGTGCTCTAGCTGACTTCGAGACAGCAGTCCACAACTCCATCAGAAAAGTGTTTTCGGGCGTAACAACCAAGGGTTGTTTTTTCCACTTCACCCAAGCTATTTGGCGAAAAGCTCAACAGTCAGGACTACAGATTCCCTACAAAGATGACGACAACGTTAAGACTTTGGTTAGACGAGCAGCAGTTCTTCCCCTTGTTCCCCTTGACTGTATTGAAGACGTTTGGTTCAGAGCCCTAGAAGACAGAGAGGAAGCTGACCTCACACAAGCTACAGAATCCTTTACAGACTATGTGACAGAACAGTGGGTGAATGGTGACAGACTTCTGTGGAATCATTTCGGAACGGAGGGACCACGGACCAACAACAGCCTCGATCGAGGATGGCATGGAAAACTCAAAAGAATGGCACAGCATGCACATCCCAACATCTTCGTCGTGCTGAAGATGTTCAAAGACATACAGAATACGAAAGAGATCCAAAAGATTCAGAGGGAAGCCAGCGGAAGCATTAGACCTCCAGCGAAAAAGTATGCAACTATAAAGAGAAGATTGCAGCTACTGAAAGAAAGGTATCAGCATGGCATCATCGATCTTATGACCTACACAGATTCTGCTTCTGAACTTCTTCACCTTGGATAGTGATCCCTTAGTTGTGATGAAAGATGGAGACTAAATGACTTGTTAATATTGTAAATATGTATGATATGAAAGTGAAACAGTGCTATTTAATTTATAATGTGAAAATCAGCGCTGCTAAACAATAGAACTTCAAGATAATTTATAGCTTTTAATATGTTTTGTGCCTGTAAAATTTTTAATTAAAAATTAATTAAAAATATGTATACAAAATATTTATTCATACTAGTGCTCAAATAAAAAAAAATTGAATTAAGAATCCCTTTTATTTTATTTCTGGTAGATTATTCATACAGGTAAGTCTACCTGTAGCCCTTAGAGGGCCCCTTAATTGAGTGTGATAATTACATGTTGTTTTTTCCGAGTAGCCATTCGGGGAATAAACCCAGTCAACATTGCTTGACGACGGATGGTATTCCAAAAAACAGCGACTGCGCGGAATTTATGCGCGCACGGTTCACTGTTATATGTATTTGTATAAAACATTCAGTATAATTTAATAAATATAGCATGTAGTTGAGTGTAACATTGAAAATTTTCACCCCTCGAAAACCACTGTCAACCTCGGCTGCGCCTAGGTTGACAATGGTTTTCGAGGGGTGAAAATATTCAATGTTACACTCACCTACATGCAATATTTATATAATGACGTTCATTCACCAACATGGAAATAAAATAATTAACTAACATGACATAATAATAATTCTGATAGTTTCAAAGACCAGACTTGTAGATATAATGGCTAGTCACGAAAGCCTAATTAAGGTTCCATCTTTAAGTTTCCTAGACATAAGTTGTTCGTTTTGCCTCCCCAATCTGCTCCTTTAAATAATGCATTCCTTGAACAAATACTACAGTAAGACTTTTGCAAGGTGGACTTAATTAAAATACTCGGAGATTACACAACTGAGTTCAGAGATTGCAATCTTGAATCACGGATATATGCACATTTGCACTGTTGACATAAAATTCCTTATGGATAAGGATGACGAGATGAAGCAATCAAGATATTATTCGACGCCTATAAAAATATCGGCTCAAGTACAACCTAAAAAATTCTTATGTTTAAAACTCTGCTCTTTACAGCATTATGAGTTGCAACTTTGATGTCGGATTTTTTTGTTGCAGAATTTTAAGTAACTACTAGTATTTCAGTGACAAAAAGAAATAACGTTAATAAACACCTGTTGTTCATATTTGCGATGAACTATTCATAAGCTTCGATTGAATCAAAAGTATGTACCCCCGGTACTTATTCCCTTTTTAAAGACTTTGAATATAACAAAAAAAGTAATACTTAATAAGAGCTCAATAAAATATTTATTTGCTACTCAGCAGTTTAATGCCCCAAACAAATCGTGTGTACATGTATATTACGTATAATTTGAAAAAAATAATTAAATGAATTTTATTACTACTCCTAAATATTTAATAAAGTTGTGGTTTACAATTTCTCAAAATACGTACACAAAATTAAGATTAAAGTATGAAATATTTGGTTTTACATAGCTTTATAATTATATAAAGTTAGTTGCTTGGTAGTCATTGCAGGCCTACATTCACACTAACACCAAATAATAATGGTTGATCCTCCAGTACAATTTAATCATAAGCAAATGATGTTCCATAGCAGGTGCAATACAATGTATGACTTCTATCATAAAATTTTAAAACATGCAATACTCAAATGGTTGTCCTACAGAATGACCACACATTGCTGGATTTCGTTCATTGTAGTTTTTATGAGATTACAGGGTAACACGATTTTATAAACCTTTCACCGCTTTGTGGAGAAACAAGAACACATATGAAGGAAACAAAATATTGACAGGACATATAACATAAAATATATTCTTTGTGTCGTTAACAAACAGTATGAGCCTATAAGGTGTGTATATGTGTACATAATTATGATTAATGATGATTATAAAAGTAAATAAAAAATGACAGTTCAGCATGCAATATCATAGATATACTATAACCATACAGACCTTGGGCACATACAAGTGTGTATATAAATATCAAACATATACACATTAACAAGAACATTGTCACAATAAACAATATACATGACCTTATATCTTTACCTTCCCAGACTAACTAGATATACATTCATAAAAATAATATACTGAAACATAATAAATTATATGGCATTCGATTATGGCACAAATGAATACATTCAACTCGTAAAAAATAACTTAACTAGGTGAGAATGGTTGATGAATGAGAAATTCTGTTGTCAATATTCAGATAACTGAGACTTCTAAATTCTATACATTTTCATAGATCTAGACTTTCTAACCCCCCCCCTCCCTGCTTCAACTTTGGGGGGGGGGGGTAGACTTTAATTTTTTACAGAATAAAAATACAATATTTTATTTCCAAGATACCAAGACATATGATAAACAAATTGCATAATTGCAATTTATCACCTAAATTTGGTAACGTACATATTTTTTAATAAGTCCTTCACATAAGCATACAAGAAAAATGGAAAATTCTTAATAAGCACCAATTATGAATGACAGTCTTTTGTGTAAAACCTTTAAAGCTATATAGTAAGCTGCCTATATGGATCATAACTCTAATGTCTTAATGGTTTCTTTTAAAAGTTTTAACACATAGATAAATGTAAGATACACACAATGGAAGACTTAGAGTGAAGATACAAAGATACAGAGCATTTGAAACACATCCACACAGACATAATGAAAACACAACAATATTGTTGAAATTAAAAGAAAAATATATATATGCTTGTATTAAATGTAAGATGAATCATCCTGTGTTACAAAAATAACACTAAATAATTTTAAATGTGAATTTTTTTAGATTCATTTACACAATCATAATGAAGGTTTGATGTACCCCTCCCCTTCAACATCAAATGCTAAAAGAAAAGTGTAATATTATATGATTTTCATACTAAAATGACATCAATATTACAATATTTATTGTCCTGTTCAATGATTTAGGAAGTTTAAAAGAACCATAAATTGGCAAATATCAGAAAATTTCTCCAAATAAAATAAACAACACCCTGTTACTTTTTTTATATTCTATTCAATACATGTATCCATTGCATTGAGTAAAAAAACATTCAATGCACAAAACAACTTCAAGACAAAGAAAAGTGAAAAATTTACAGCTTGATGCTGCTCAACACACACTTTTTGGCATAAAGCTTTTAGGCATAGTCTTAATAATTATGGATATAATGATTAATTTAACTCATCTTCACAGAAATATATCCCTGGGGAAAAAAAACTTTGCTACATAACTGTATTAATAAATAAATACATATTAACATAAATGGCAAATACTGGCAACAAATTTGTATCATGTTAACATTGAACTGAATTCTAATTTTTGATTAATCTGATCACATTCTTTAATCTTATTCAAGTAGGTTAAGATACTCTACAGGCGCATCAGAGATCTAAGGTTATAACGTATATGTACTCGCCTTGTCCTAATAAAACGGTAAACAAAGAATAACAGCACACAAAAAACGACTGTGAACCCTAACAAAACAGAGACCAGGGAGGGACCGTGTGGTCTTCCCAGGGGTTTCTCCCCTCCCCCCGCGGCAGTGACTGGGGGCTCCCCTCGGTCCTGTTTGTTGAGGTACTGATCTTTATCCTCCCTCTCTATCCTGTCCCCCTCTTCTCGCTGTTTCCTCTGGTTGTTGTCGTAGTACGGGTAATCTCTCTCGTCGTTTTTCTCCTCCTCCTTGTCCTCATCTTTGTAATCATCGTCTTTGTAATCCTCGTCTGCATAGTTATCTTTGTCTGGGTTACCATTGTCAAAACGCACCATTTTCTGGTCTGGATTTAACTTGCGATCTCGTTTGGGGTACTCCGGAGACTCATTCTTATCGTCGTAATAATCCTCGTTTAATTTCTGATTGGAATAATATTCATCTTTGTCATTTTTTCCATAAAGCTGTGCTGCCAGCACATTGTTATTTAATGCATCTGGTTGATTATAATCCTTTTTCAACAAGGTTCGATTTGCGGTGACAGAATTTTCCTTCTTTTTGAAGGGTGATTTGTCGATTTCTTTAGGTACATCATTAAGGGACTGGCCCATAGACAATGCGTAGGCGACATCTTCATTATCAGTCAGCGGTGTAATAGCAGACAGTCTGGATTTGATGACGGCCTCATTGTTGAACATGTCGGACTGCCCTGGGTAGATGAGATACCTGAGGTACATCACAAGGGCACCTGCTGCTACTGCTGTCTTGTGGGCCAGACAACCACCTGGTAAAATCATCACATAATAAATTATTACTAGTACACCTCGATACATGTTATATGGATTGTGACTAGAAATTCTTTTAGGCATTTTATTTTTTCAAGCAAAGACTCTTTCCTTTATTCAAAGAAATATAATACTCAGTAATTTAGTCCTAAGGGTTTTTTATTGTCACTACCTATGGAATATACAAATGTACAGTGTATATTAATTTTTTTCATAGAGCAAAGATTTGACCAGTCATTTACAATAATGGCACTTCAAAATAATATTTTAAGCTTTAGAATTCTCAAATCTTATGTATGAATGATGAAGAAACAGCATAAAGAACATCTTGATTCAAAGTCATGATAAAAATTAATTTATTTTCCATCTTCATCTTCCTTCTCTATGCTGAGAAAAAAAACTTTAACTGCACTAGTTATGGACCATATTTTGAAGGAGGAAGGGGGAACATTCATTTTTCAGGAGGATAAATCAAGCATCCTTGAAGAAAAATGATTGGAGGTACACATGTACTAAGCATTTAGGTTATGGTATGGTAATTTATAAGGTTCTATTCAGTAGTCCAAAATTAAAATTAGTTATATCAACTCCTCCCCAAAAAGAAACATTACATGTAATTCTAAATCCAATTATTCCATTAGTTTATCTTGCCAGAGAATTGACAAATAATTAAGAATCTGTATATAATTCCAAGTTAACATGAAATCTTACCTGAAAGTGCCTTCTCTGCCAGAAGCTTCCGACTTCTAAATGTTTCCGAGGAAGACCATGACAGCAGGCCCCTCTGTGGGGGTTTAGCTTTGTAACCTTGGGAACCTAAAGCTGGGGGCATCAACTTGTGTTTGATGCTGTCCTGGTTAGAGAACTGTTGTACTAGCTTTTGACCTCTTTGCACTACCACGCCTCTCTGTGAGATGTTAGGGTGATTCTGTGAGATAAACTTAAGGTTCCCTGGACTCGGTTTGTGATTATTTCCTTCTGTAGAGTCTTCTTCATACTCATAATCAGGATCGCCTTTATTCCCACTTCTTGGCATTGCGCCAAAGCAGCCATTTTCTTTCTGCCATTTTAGAATCTGTCTTAGGTATGAACTTGACAGGAACTCGTGGAAACCAATGTTAGGACAGATGAATTCTGAAAGTACACAGTATTTCTAATTATCTTTTATAAGGGCTTCAAAGGTAGAAACAATAGTGACATATAAAATACTGCTGCATTCAGGTGAGCTCATTAAGACTCTTTCTTTTTCTGTCTTAGAAATCTTCCATATAAATATAGACAGAGTAACTCATTAATGCTTACGCTGCTCCAGAAAGAGATCCTGAAATCTAGGGCGGATTTTGTCTTTGAGTACAACGTGAACGGTCTGTATCATCTCCAGGAAGTTATTGGTACAGAACTCTGTCTGGAAGTCTTCTAGTGAACTACCCTGCTTCTTAAACAGAGTGTCTACTGTGTGTGTACACCCTGCCTACAAAACAAAGGGAAACTACTCTAGTGAACTGCCCTGCTTCTTAAACAGAGTGTCTACTGTGTGTGTACACCCTGCCTACAAAACAAAGGGAAACTACTCTAGTGAACTGCCCTGCTTCTTAAACAGAGTGTCTACTGTGTGTGTACACCCTGCCTACAAAACAAAGGGAAACTACTCTGGTGAGCTGCCCTGCTTCTTAGACAGAGTACTGTGTGTGTACACCCTGCCTACAAAACAAAGGGAAACTACTCTAGTGAACTGCCCTGCTTCTTAAACAGAGTACTGTGTGTGTACACCCTGCCTACAAAACAAAGGGAAACTACTCTAGTGAACTGGACTGCTTCTTAAACAGAGTGTCTACTGTGTGTGTACACCCTGCCTACAAAACAAAGGGAAACTACTCTAGTGAACAACCTGCAGTCCTCTGGCTGAAATTGGTTGAGGGCTGATACAGAATGTGATGTGGAAAAGGGTATGTTTTATTATGTCATACCCTGTATAAAGGGAACCCTCAACCAATATAAGCCTTCAGGTCCTCATCTGCCTTGCTAATACAGTTAAACTCAATTATAATGAAATCAGTGGGACCTATGAAATTACTTCACTGTATCCTTAATTCGTTATATCCCTATAAGGAATTCATAAAATTTATATAGTCGGGAATTCCGAAAAACTTCCCTATATCCGTGAATTCACAATATCTGTGTTTGTACTAATGAGTTTTACTATATAACACTGTACAAATGTCTCAGGCTGATTTAGGATGTGGAAAAGGAAATGTATTATTCTTTATGTATGCTACAGAGCAAAATGGTAAAGAAGAAGAGTATAAATTTAACTCAGATACATGTAGGACCTACCTGTTCGGCCAGCATTGTCCACAGAATCTGTGTGTGTACAGTCCCTGGCTTGTCATCAGCTGGACACAGTCCTGAGTTATCTGACAGGACATTGATCTGTTCCCCAAACTGCCAGTCAGCTGAGTCATACACCGATCTGACCGGCTCTCTGTTAATCTCTCTGTAAAAGACGGCACAACCATGTAACAAGAGGCCCATGGGCCACATCGCTCACCTGAGTACTGTAGCTTAGAAAAAGTAGAAATTGGTTTATTATTGAAAAGTTAAAATCCAAAAGTAATCCCATGATCAATCATGGATTTGCTATTCTTCAAAGAATTTTCCCATATATTTCTATGTAAAACTTTGGTCGGCCTCATTTTGCCTTGGGGTCATGATTTGAACATTTGAATCTTCACTACCTGAAGATGCTTCCATATAAATATGATGAATAATGGCTTTGTCATTCTTGAGAAGAAGATTTTTAAAGAATTTTCCCATTAATTTCTATGTGAAACTTTGGTCGGCCATTTTGGCCACGCCCCACCCCCGGGGGTCGTTATTTGAATCTTCACTACCTGAGGATGTTTTCATATAAATTTGATGAATTATGGCTCTGTCATTCTTGAGAAGAAGATTTTTAAAGAATTTTCCTATATATTTTTATGTAAAACTTTGGTCGGCCATTTTGGCCCCGCCCTATCATGATTTGAACAAACTTGAATCTTCACTACCTAAGGATGCTTCCATATAAATTTGATGAATTATGGCTCTGTCATTCTTGAGAAGAAAATTTTTAAAGAATTTTCCTATATATTTCTATGTAAAACTTTGGTCGGCCATTTTGGCCCCGCCCTGGAAAAAACTTGGGAGAACGCTTCCATATAAATTTGATGAATTATGGCTCTGTCATTCTTGAGAAGAAGATTTTTAAAGAATTTTCCTATATATTTCTATGTAAAACTTTATTTTGGCCCCGCCCTACCCCTGGGGGTCATGATTTGAACAAACTTGAATCTACACTACCTGAGGATGTTACCCAGTTTCATCTTTCCTGGCACAGTGGTTCTTGAGAAGAAGATTTTTAAAGAATTTTCCAATATATTTCTATGTAAAACTTTGTCGGCCATTTTGGCCCCGGCTTGTCATGATTTGAACAAACTTGAATCACAATACCTGAGTTTATCTAAGTTTCATCTTTCCTGGCACAGTGGTTCTTGAGAAGAAGATTTTTAAAACATGCCACCAAATTTTCATTAATTCTGCCCGTGAGGGCTGGCCCTTCATACAAACTTGAATCCCCTTCACCCAAGGATGCTTTCTTTGTTAATCTCTCTTGAGAAGAAGCCGAAAAAAAAGTTTATAGACAGACAGACAGGCAGACGGTGTTCTTACTTGATAATTATCATAAATATATGGTTAAGTCAATGTGTGTGTACAAAACTGAAAACAAACATTTTTAAAAAAAACTATTGACTTAACATTTTTGAGTGACTTTGAATTCCTTCAAAATTGAAAATTTTTGTGTGGAAGTGATAAATAAAAAGATCTGATAAAAATAAATACCCCTACTCCCCTTCAAAAAAAAAAAAAAATGCTGAATACATTAGCCTTTCAGCATAATGAGTATTGCAAAAACTCTGCTACTACTGCATGTCTTAAAAGAACAAAGAAGCTGTAAATCTGCTGTAAATCTCCTGGTGACCTTTATGAAGATGGTACCTTTATTTTTAAGATAAACACTACGGTTCCACTGACTGCTGAAGTTTAGCGATCGTTGATTTTTCCATAGTTTCCATGGTCGACCAACAACAAAATGGAGTGCCTTGTAGTATTCTTCATCCCCTTTTCTTACGAAGCTCACTGCCTCCTCACTTATGCTGGTCGCTTCAACCTGAAGTTGTCGTATTCTGGCAGTGATGTCATTCGGAAGGCCACCAGTTCCAGCTTTATTAAATTCTTCTAACAAAACACCGAACTGACCTACATTTCAAAAATAATATTTAAACAAAATCTACCATCATAAGGCAATATATCTACATATTGTAGCAAGTAAAATTTCAGAAATAATGCTATCTAGTGTTTCTGTTTCATATACTTCACAGGTTTATCAGACCTTGGACATGATGGATATTTAGTTGTGTTGCTAATAGTACAATGAATTTATCATAATATCTCTCTCCTATATGGAGTAAAAGTAAATGTCTCAATAATTTCCATACAGCCCTTGTAATTATCATTTCAAATTTCTTTCAGAAGACCTCATTCAATTGTTTTTTGTTGGTTTAAGCTTTTTTTATAATCCGTGAAGTGGATTATAAAATGTAAACTGACTCAAACCAGGTTATACTCAAATAATTTGGCCAAGAATTAGAGTCATTCCTTAAAAAATAACAGAAAACCAACAAAAAACACTGAGGTCTTCTGAAGGAAATTTAAAGCCCATAAAAAATATAACTGATTTGATCTATTTGAAAAATATACAACTGCTTTCAACAAGAGACATGAACTGCACATGTTCATTCATCACAAATACAATTTACTGCAGGAAAGTATTGATCTCCAATATCACCTTACTATAACAGGTGGCCCGAGGTGGGTCATTTTCATTTAATGTACACACTGTTGATTTATACAAGCACAGCTGTTCACTTTTTAAAAAAATTCTAACGAATCACATCACAGGGGAACAATTCTATTGAAAATAATTATAACAACGTGGCTATACAGAATAATAATTATTAGCTGCAGACCTATAGATCTAAATATGTTTGAATTCCAAATCTACCCCCACCCCACCCCTAAAAAAAAATAATTAGGGTCCTATAAAAAAAATTTAACGAACATTTTATTAAAAATGTGTCTACATTGGCATTGAAGAAATTTTATAATTCTCTTCACTAAAAGATTTATGCTACAGATTTAGAGAATCTCAATATTTCTCGGATACGGTGCAGAGAGTAGACTGCCTGCTGAGG
Source organism: Saccostrea cuccullata (assembly GCF_032062105.1). NCBI lineage: Eukaryota > Metazoa > Mollusca > Bivalvia > Ostreida > Ostreidae > Saccostrea > Saccostrea cuccullata. The sequence goes on along the minus strand of NW_026937804.1, from coordinate 373,510 downwards.
TGGTACCAATATGCCATTCTCAGATTCTGTGAATCTTTTACCTTCCAGAACTCGGAGACCATAGAGGCCATCGATGTTGAGCTCACGAAAAGTTGACTTGTAGTAGCGAACAAGACGTTCGATTGCTGATAATGTGTCTGTCAAAGCCTGCAACTTAGTGTCCACGGGAACAGAAAACGCAAAACTAAATGAGGCGAACAGAAGAAATCCTGAAAGTGCAGCCATCTTTAAAGTAAAATCTAAAATCTGTGCGAAAGGAAAATAATTTTCCGGATTTCAGTTAATAGGCCTATTGGAAAAAAAATGTCAAATATGAAGTTTTTTCTTATTTTTATTAAAAGTTATAGAATTAAAAAAAACGGTTATTTAAATCACAACTCAGGAGATATAATTGATAATGACTGAAATGAAAATAAAAAATCCACATCACGTCCGTCAGATACCAGTTACTTCTCTTTTCTCACAAATGTTTAAGATTAAAAAAAAATACTAGTAACAGCTTCGAAGTCGTTGTATGAACTACAAAAAATATTTTGTAAAGACAAGTTCAGTAAAGATTTTTGTTTTCCTTTCAGTTTTATTATCATATAAAAAAGCGGTGATGGAATATTGTTACATATAGACGGGAATCTAATGTAGAAAAATTTAGTCATCGCGTTATAAACTTCCTTTGTTAGCGGTAGTTTTTATTCAATGTTTTTCTCTATTGGATAAAAAGCCAAACATGGGTACAGATATGTCAGTCACTGCGATGTCTTTTAATTCTTTATAAAATTAAATAAAATAAAATTAGTCACATTGGTCTTATAAAATATCAGTTTGACTGAAACGAAGAAAAGAAAAAAAAAAACACTTGGCTGTGGCTTTCAGTTAGACATTTAGATAAATCGGAGACGTATTGTCTAAAATCAATTTTTATGTCGATGCGATATATCCTGGTGAGCTTGAGATAAAAGATACCACAAAGTCTTCACATCTGTTTCATATTTAGATATTTTACTTGAAAAAAAGACGTTGATGGTAATCTAACAACAAAGCTTTATGATAAACGCGATGACTTAATTTTTTTTAATTGTGAATTTCCCTAACTTATGCAACAATAAATCTTCATCACATATAGAAGGGGTTTATATCTATCAGTTGATTCGATATGCGAGAGTATGCTCTACGTATGAACAATTTCTCAAAATGAGGTAAATTATTGACAAACAAGTTGACGAAACAAGACTTTCAGCTCTTGTTTAAAGTCATCATTTCGTAAGTTCTATCGATACAATGACCTTGTCAGCAAATAAATTTATCATTGAGTCAAATGCTGATTGATGTTTCTCTTACTAATTGTTCTAGGCCATTCGATATACAAACTGAATTGTACGGATTTAATTTTGCTTTATTTCCCGATCATGACAAGGAACACACAGCGGGTGTGACCAGTCGGCAGGGGATGCTCACTCCTCCATGGAACCTGATCCCATCTCTGTTGTTTTGGAGGTCCATGTTTGTTCTGTAAGGAGTTGATCCTTACGTCGCGGGCTCGAGTCCCACTGTGGGGCGTGGAGACCGGTCCTTCGGATGAGACCATATAACCGTCACGTGTCGCAGTAGCAAGTGGTGGCATCTCCATATGAGTGAAAAATTCTCGAAAGGGATGTTAAGCAACATACAATCAATCAATCGATGAATCATTATCCCCGAGAAGAGGATGTGATTAGTCACTTACACAATATGTTGAAATCATCTTTTTTGGACTCTATAAAAACACACCAGCGACCTTAATAGTCAATAGCGAACTAGATTAAAAATCAACATTACCGCTACATTGCCAAAAATTTCAACTCATTACCGCAAATTTTGGCATCATTTTTCCATATGAGTGAAAAATTTACCGCTACATATCGATTTAAAGGGATGTTAAACAACATACAATTAATCAATTTTGGTTTGAATTGTAATTATTTAGCGTCATCTGAACAAGAGGTTTGTTACATGTGATTTATTGTTATAAATTTTTAAAAAATAAGACTTACACAATATTTTGAAAATTGTTTGAAATCAAAAGCAGCTCTTTTTATTGGTATTAGATTTAATTTTTTTTTTGTGTTTTTATGAAATAAAATTGTTTTTAATAATTAAAAAAAAATCCTGCTCAAAGTCCTACTCTTACCTCCCCGTGGTGAGCAGGGAAACAGGTCTAATGCATGTATAGGTTGTACTGTACACGTATTTATAAGTGTTGGCTAACGAAAGAGGCAATGTAGCGGTAATGTATACTTTTTATGTAGCGGTAGTGTAACGTTTTTTGTAGATTAAAAATCACCCGGATTGCACCAGAGAGTTAATTTTGACAGAAGCATTGTCATAACGATACGTTTCAATACTCAATATGATTATCATTTCATACAAAAATATGGCGTGTAAAACGTTGTTTTATTCGGCAATATGCATCACAAGATTTCGAACATACATGTACTTCACAAGATTTTGAATATACATCACAAGATTAAAGAATATACATCACAAGATTTTAAATATATATCACAAGATTATCGAATAAAGCAACTTTTTACACGCCAAACAAAAATGACTTTCCATTAACCATATATCTGGGAATTTTGACGATATTGAAAATCATGATGACTATGCGCATCAAATCATTTTGATTATCACGCACAATGCCATTCAGCTGCAAAATATAACAATTATACTCATTTGGAAATAATTTATTAAGAAGTTTTTATTTTCCAATCAAGGTTATTTCACTTAATTGTCTAAATTTCCACAAACAAATAAACACATTACAATATGACGATTAACTTCATGGTAAGCATAAGATATATACACTGTACATTTATCATATACATATAACATGTATGATAATATTTCAAACAAATAATTTAATTATTTGTGAATAACTCCTCATCAGTCAAAGAAATAGTTTCAGGTAATAGTCTCTCGCTACACCCTTTCAATTGTTACTTTGATTTCCTACTTCAAATGTGATTGTTTTCTTCAACAATTCTAGTCCGAAATGTCTGATGTTATCCAGGCTTTCTTTTTCTTTCTTTTTTTTTTTTTTTTAAAGATTTTGATATTTTATGTGCCAGGAAAACGTCAGAACTGACGCCATTACAAAAACTAGGAATTTCGACGTTTCAAACCGGAGTTCATTTTCGATACTTGGAAACCGAACTAAATGCAAAAATCAGAATTTATCAATAGCACAATTTGCCTATAGTACTTTTAAATATCGATGAAAAGAAAATATCACTTTTCTTGCAAGATTTAAAAATGTACTAAATGAAGGCAAATCTCGACAATCTGTTAAAATGTTTACATCGGATTGAATTTTTTTTTTATAAACGAACCATAAAAACTATATTGGTAAGTACTAAAAGTATTGTACTATCGATAACTTGTGAGTTTAACATTTAATTCGGTTCGCAAGTATCTAAAATCAACCAGAGAATGCCGACTGCGGTTGGGGCGGCGCATTCCCAGTTTTCGTAATGTCGCTGGTTTTGATGTTTTCCTGGCACGTAAAATATCAAAATCGTTAAAAAAAATGCCTGGAAAACGTCAGATAGCATTCCGGCAAAACCTTTTTAATAGGACTTGCAAATATGATAAAAAGTAGTTCCTAGATAGCAAGAGAAAAGTTCATGCAAATGAAACAAAAACCAGCAAACAAGTTTAATTTTTTTGAAAAAAAGGAAATTTAACTTTTTTTAATCTACAGAACCAACAACATACAATGTAAATAAATATAAACCTTTTTTTCATTTTCAGAAATTAATAGTAATAGTAAGCCTCCCCTGTTGACCAGTCATATTTCCCGTGAACCATTTATCTCGATCGGATAAAGGCTCTAGAATATAAAACACCAGACTTGTTTGGAAAAAAACAAGTTCAGTAAAAAAAGAAGTAACAAATATTGTATTCAAAAGCTAGCATTAACACTATTGTAAAACTCTCGGAATAAAAACCAAAATTCTCTGCAACAAACAAAACTATCTGGAGGACTGGTACAAAAATGTTTTATAGTCCATCAACGTGTTTCGTTATTCAGTAAGATTAAAAATAAAAATATTTTATAGTGTAGGTCTAATCATTAGGAAGAAAATGCGAAGATACTGAATGTACTCATACAGAGACGTCAATGCCGGTGAAGAGCTTCAAAGAACTATATGCGGTATTAACCAACATTTGCCCCCCAAAAATCAAACTTTGATGGAGTAATATTTAATTAAGTCCTTAAACAGGGGAGTATATGCTGACTTCAGAGCACTGAATAATTTCATAAGTAATGACGTCATATGTACGTAATGAAGAAAATTTCAGTTTTTTATGAATTTTGCAGAAAAATGATATTGAATTTTAAATAAAAGTAACATGTGTGTTCATAAATATTTTGATATAATGTGTATGATAATATCAATGAAATATGTCAATATTGTTCTTGAACACACATGCGCTCTATAAATTTTAAAGCTTGAATTGTTGAAATTTTGTCCATTTTGTCCTCTTTCTGAAAAAGGATATAAAATCGAACTAGTTTGTGACGTCAAAAAACAGAAATTGTGAATACACTGCTCTGGAACTATAATATTTTCTGTTAAGAGACATTTCAAAGTTTTCAAAATTTGACTTTTGTGGGGGCAAACATATGCAATATACCGCATATAGTTCTTTAGACCTATACTCGGCACTCAGGGCCATTGAGCAGTGAGGCATACTTTATCGTGCCAACGCCTACCGTGATACGGGACCTTCTTTTTTTTAAGGCCATATTCGAAAGACCCGTGACTGTCACTTCTATTTTTATGCAGAGAACATTCACTAACTAAGTTTACGTCTTAGGTTTGAGATTCGAACCCGGGTCTCTCGAAAACGATGCGAAAACGCTCTTGTAACCACTAGGCTACCGTGAGCAATGGAGAATATATGCATAATTCTACGATCCTGAATTCTACCCCTTTGGAACAAATTACGAGTATGTACCTGGAAATTGAAACAAATTGTGGTTTCTTCTTTTTTTCAAAGATAGACGTAATCCACGAAATAATGGAAATTTCTATTTACGTGCAAATAAGATAAAATCTTCGAATTGATTTATATGTAAAATTAACATGCTGTCCATTTTAATTGTAAAAAAAAAATCGAATAAAAATTGAGACAGTTTGGAGAAATTTGAAATAAAACCTTGACGGACATGGATCTATTTATCTTGCTCTCCCGTGTACATACGTACTAGTTAAACAAACAAAAATAAGGGACCCAGTGGATAGATTCTCATACTCATATCAATAGTAAAAACGAAATTTAGAGAAAAATAACCCTGACAACAAGCAAATATTTGACTTTTTCGACATCTCGGACACAGAACAAATTTCCGATTTTCTATTGGATGTCGTCGGTCAGTTCTGAGCAAACAATTCCTGAAGGCTTAGTTCATTAAATTTTGCACGACTGTTTAGTAGACAAATATTTGTACAAATTGTCTTATATAATTCTTTTGAATCCCGTTTTAGGTGGCTTTCGGTAGTATTTGGATAGGTCTCCAAAAACGATAACCACCGCACAGGGCCATGAACGGATGAACACAGGAAAATGTCCAATCCGCACAGATAAGCAAACAGACCCTAACGCCAAGGACAATGGATCTTCGTGCCCGAACGAAATGCGAAAAATATAATGAAGTATTTAAAAGCCTTTGTAAGGTAACACTGCTGAGTCAATAGCAATCTTTTCAGCACTATCACATGAACCCTCCTCTTTGCCCCTGTCTTTGTCTTTTCTACAAATTGTACGTACGTTCAACAACACGTTTTATTGACAAAGTAAAAACATATTACAGTTTCTAGGTTTTTCATAATCAGAGATGTATTTATTTATGTAATTTTGCCTTTATTCAGATTAGTTTAAAGAGCACAGATTTCATGCAATTTTTTGTAGTCGTTAATTGAAATTGATTAGGAATGCAGAGTAGACACAATAGTTTTTGTTTACACCAAAAGCAATACATTCTCATTACTGCTGAATGAATGCTTTTACAAATTTACTTTATAATTTCATATTTTTGTTTTATTGGATTGGTATTAGATTGAATATTAAGCAAAGAAGAGTATAATGAAAAAGGTGAAGATGAACAGTAATTATCAAAGTAATTAAATCTTGTAATGAATACGAACCGTGAACGAGGAAAGTACGGACACCTGGAACTACCAGAGGTGGTTTCGGTGCCTAGAAGGAGGAAAGCACGGACCCCTGGGAAAACCAGAGGTGGTTTCGGTGCCTAGAAGGAGGAAAGCACGGACCCCTGGGAAAACCAGAGGTGCATGGTTTCGGTGCCTAGCAGGAGGAAAAACCAGAGGTGATTTCAGAAGGAGGAAAGCGGGAAAACCAGAGGTGATTTCCCTAGAAGGAAAACCAGAAAACCAGAGGTTGGGTAAGGTGCCTAGGAGGAGTAAAGCACCCACACCTTTGAATACCAGAGGTGGTTTTAGTGCTTAGGAGGAAGAAACGTCTCCTTTAGATCAATGTTATATTAAATAAAAATAGATAAGAACTCGGTATATATCTCAATGAACTCGAAATATAAGATAACAGAGTCTGCCACATCTACCGGTATATCACACTTTGATATTTTACTGACTAAAGACGTTAAAATACAATTTTAAACCTCTATGACAAACGGTATGGCTTTTTTCATCATTAACTTTCCTGTTTTTTATACAGTAATATTTCATTATCACTTGCATATGTTCTTCCAACAGATTCTTGATCGATACAAATAGGAAGTTCTAATTTAGATCAATATCTTAAACCGAGACAGGTTATTGACAAAGATGATGTAACAGGGTTTTCAACTACCTCCTTTAAATTCAGCATTTCACACGATCTATGGTCGTTTTAATGGCTTTTTTTTTTTTTAAACAACAAACTTTTTAATTTAACTGATCAATATAAAGGGCTCACATCAGTAGTGTATGGTCATCATAGGATGCTTACTCCTCCAATATACCGGATCAAACCCATGGTGTTCCTTTGTCCGCGTTTTTGCCCTTATTTTTTATATTTATTCTTTACTTGATCATTTTTAGTTATCTTCAAACATACAGGGAATCATTTTTGGTCTACGAAAATCTTGGTAGCATTAGCATTGCAGCAATATCTGCATTTTGCTGATCTCGCGATTGATAGGGAACGATGTTTTTCCTATTATTTCCTCGGCGATTGTTGTAAAATCTTTTACATTAAAAACTAATTATTGAGTAAAGACAGAAAACCTATCATTGCTAAAGAGTACTTTTTTTGAAATTGACGAAAGAAAATTAATAAGCCTATATTTTTGAAATATGCCATACAAAACAGAAAGCGATTTAAAAAATCACTCAAGAAGAATTCCTCTTTGATCTATAAACATCTTTCATCTTCTTTATGACTGAACAAACTACAAAAACTCGATAGGCTATTGAGAAATATATTTAAACTGAAATTAAGTTATCACTTGCAGTACTTTTTATATATTTCAGATGGTAGAACGTAATGTTACTTCAAATATTGACAACAAATAGCACGAAATTGTCTGTCCTCGCCTTGTTTAATGAAAACGTCTGTTAATTCAATGTTTGTTATTTGTTTTTGTTGTTATAATATTTGAACGGCTGCCACTTTGGCTTTGAGGAGCAGTTGTCCCTTCCATTTTTCAAACAACACTGCATCTAAATCAAACTTTCTGAGAATATAAAACAGATTTATTTTACATTATTCTTCATTCAGTTCGACTCAGCATGCATTCGTTCTGTTTCTAATTACAAAGACAGAGGACGAATATGAATATGATTTTAATTCAGGAAAAGATCGCTGATTTCTATATGTGAAGAATTATTTATAGCAAAAATGAAAGTGGATATATGAATGAAGATTGAAAATTTATTAAAGCTGACCATAGATTTCTTTTTTACTTGTGGATAAAACGTTTGGACCTCAGGATAAATTTTGAGAAGCATTTGGAAGTTGTCTGGCAAAGAAGTTGAAGGGTATGGCCTACGTGCAGAATTAGACCTAAATACGGATGCTATATTTAGTTTTAATTGAAACTGAACACGTGAGTTCGGTTGAATACCAGTGGGTGATGGGAATGTGGTACCTATGAATAAGAATTATGGATCTGTAATTATAATTATTGATAAGGTAACCAGTGCATGCCAGAAGTACACAGCGTACTACAAAAAACCATTTTACTTACGAGGTTAAGTTGAAATGCTTCTAAATTTACAGACTTCTATCGACATGGTTCGATTTGCATGTTTTATTTATGCTTAGGAATGTCGAAGAGGTCATGGTAATGTTAAAAAAGTTCTTTGAAGGATATTTTAAATTTATTCCTTTTAGGTAGTTATTAACAGAAAAGGTTCTTTGAAATAATATTAAAGTAACATTATATTTGTTATACTAATCAATGTTTTCTCCCTTCAAATTAAAATATGTAAATAGCCTTGTAACTTTTGGAAAAAAGAAAACCCACATTGGTGTATTCATTTTTTAATCCCATTTTGTGGGAAAAAAAATATTGAATTATATGCATGCTTCAAATTTCAAATTCAGCTTCTAAGCAGTGCACGCGTACTCTATATATTAAACAGCTTGTTTCTTTTAATTAAATAAAATCCTCAAAATAGGTCTGAAAGTTTTTTTTTAATGAAAGTTGTTGCTGTGTACACAGGCATTTGTTTCTGTAATAAAGTTTTAACCCATAGTATAATATATACTACTGGTCAAAAATTTATTACATAAACAAGTGCCTGTGGCTGTGTAAATCGGAGATTCATAACTTAAGAATATAAATCTATTTTTGTTTTATTTATTTATTTTTTAAGAATGCGATCATGGAAATAATCATTGAAGAAAAAATTAAAGCATTAAAATTCTGAACTTTAAATTCAATCGGTCTTACGCTCTTTTTTTTTTAACCGTATTTCAGTGTTATTTCCATATTTTAGTACCTCAAAATATTAAACATCGTCAGGAAATATATTAATATTTACAGTTAAGGACTTTTCTATCTCTGAGAGTTGATTAGACTTCTTTTCTCCGATGTCGAGAACATGTTCGAGGGACACGTCGAATATAAATATTGTTTAATATGCAAAGAATTGATAATGGTATATAATTACTTTAATGAAATATATAAATTTAAGTGACAAAAATAAAAAAAATATTTTCGACATACATGTATATACAGTAATTTGGAATTTCGTTCTATTTTATTGTATTTATGGAGAATTTAGCAATTAAAAGAAAATTTTAAACTGGAATTAAGTTATCTTTTGCAGTTTTTCGATCTGTAAAAAAATTTACAATTAAACTAGTTAGTTATATACAAAACACATAAAAATGTGTATATAAAACAAATATGTTCGCATATCATTTTTTTTTCAAGAGGCATCGGCAGTAGTCAATTATAGTGAGTAGAACGTGTATTCAAACCATTTGCATACTTTTTATACAACAAATTTTGTTCAGACCAAACCATCCAGAATATAAAACAGTTTTTAGATTTGAGAGAAAATCTCAAAATTGATCAGTTCTGAAATATTAAATCGATGATACATGTATGTATCTCAGTATATTTTGTGCGTAAATCGGGCAACATCATAACAAATACCCGGTAGGTAGACATCATTAAACTAGATATATTAACGGATTTGAAAGTTTTCAAAACTATATACATTTTGTAAGGTTTATTCAAAATATTAACATCGTTAGGATAAACAAATCAAATATTTGTACGATCATGTGCCAATAATTTATTAACAGAACAAAAGACATCCAGATTTATTTTCAGTGGTTTCCAAACATTATGAATTTAAAATACCTTAAATTCAAAAAGCCAATTTATTAAAATATAGATATTAGAACATTATTATTTTTGTTACGGTAAGGCAAAGACCTTTACACATCTTAACAAAACAGATTGAATTTTACTAATAGATGATATAATTCATTTGTCAGTGTAAACAAAGCTGGAGGCGTCTCGGAAATTTTTTTTTTGCTTAATATCAAAAATTAGGAATTATTGTTTCCGGATAACATATGCTATTTTCATGCGTTTTTATGAAATTTTTTTAAAATTGAAAACAAGTCCTCTTATCAGAAATTTCTTAAACTTCATATATTTGAGTCAAGAAAATTAATTAAGTCCTGATATACATGTAAAATTAAAACACCATATTCTATATTAAACAGAACTTTCTAAATAGAGAAAAATGAATCAAGATGATCGAAAGATGGAATAAACACTGACGACAACCTATATATTTCTAAGTATATTATTGATGATATGTTTATACAGAGACTAATTTTTTTTTATACAAAATTTTATTCACATAAAGTGAATGGGATCGGGCAGCAGGCAAAGCCTATTTTAGCCCTCTCCCTATAGAGACTTTATACGGTGAAACTCCATTTTATTATTATTTGTCTCCGGTATATATCAAGGCGTTCAATAATCAACAACGTTGAACTAAAAAAGTACATAACGAAAACTAGTATATCTTCTTCTTTTTTGTTAAATGGTGGCTCAACAATTTTTCTCCAAAGCAATATTATCGTTATAAATCTTTAATCTAATATTAGACAAAATGTTATCTTGTAAAAAAGGAACTATTGCTACACCCTAATAGACTTTCTAAAATACATAATCAAAATATATTATGTTTTTATGCTTCAAAATGGTAACAGGAATATAAACTTGATTATGTTTCTTCTCTTGTGTATATCAAAAATGGCTTTTTGGCTGTAATTTTACATAATTTATTTTCGGATCTGTTTTGAATAGGGTGAAATGTAAAAAAAAAAAATGAAACAACAACATTTTACTTAACATTATTTTAAGTTATAACAGACAATAAGTAGTTACAAAATAATGCAGCATTTAAAGTCCAATACGTTATAATTTTCACACATAAAATAAACTTATCTATATTTTGAATTATACCCTACACAGTCAAAAGTGGCTCACATAAATTTCCTGTTAATTCTTCGCATGAAAAAGACACGAAAAACAAGACACGTGAAATTTATGTGAAAACTTCATGTGATTTTGACATAAATTTCATATGAATTTTATATGAAGAGCATATCGCATAAATATCATGCAAAAAAAAAAACTTCACATGAAAGTTCATAAAAAGATTTATGTAAATATCATGTAACCTTTTATTTACATGATATTCACGTGAAAATATATTTATATAATTTTCATATGATTTTCACATAATTTTCAAATAAAAAGATAATCAATTGAATATCACACAAGCCACTTTTTCCTGTGATATTTATGAAAAAAAGCCCATCTAAAATATAAACAAGCTTGTGTTTAAATTAGAGGAAAAATAAAATTTTATTGCATATCTTCATACAAAAGACAAACACTGTAAGAAACCGAGGTCAACCAAAAACTCTTTTTTTCCTTTATATTTGTTCATATTTGATCAACAAAAACATATACTAGTATGTCGCACTCTTGACCAAGAGCACGGGAATCCTAGAATCTTGAAGCAAAAATTACTTGTTCTGTTGTTTCAGAAGAATTACTTGAATATTATAACAATTATTTAGTATGTTTTTTTTATATTAACGTTTATTTTTTATATTCATAAAAAAAATCTTAAAAAGGGGGGGGGGGAGAGAGATAAAAGCACACCTATATTGATTAAATTGAAAAAGAGAAGGATTTTTAATGATAAATTAAAAACTAAATTATTCAAGTATATCAATATTAATTAAAGAATATTTCATAGTATGAATAGAAGTCGTTTCATCACATAACTTGAGTCTTTAAAAAATTAATTCCACTTCTGACTATGGAAATATAGATCTGAAACACGGACAGACCCTAAAATTGATTAATATTTTTGATAAAAATCTTCTTTTTGTCTTTGTTTTCCAAAACAGAAATCAGAAAATCAAATTCGAATTAGAGGCTTTTCATGCTGGGGAGAAAAACATCAAATGTGGCACCCCTGACATTATTGATATGCACTTGACTCTCATTAACACTGCTTTTGATTTATATAACATTTTAAAAAAAAAATGATTTTATATGAGTTATTGTTTAACATTTTTAAAGAAATATTTTTAACTTGTCTTCTATATTTTTTATAATCGATCTTTTGGCAACACTACATGTTGCACTATCGACATGGTATAACTTTTTTTTCAAAAGCCTTTAATTTTTACACTAAGCATTATTTATTTCACAGACTTTCAAAAAAAAATATTGATTTTTGTCAAAAATGTTATGTACTACTGCCATTTTAGCATCCTTTTTTGCATCACTCTTTTGTGAATTGAGATATCAAAGAGATATTTGGCAGGTATTTATATACTATCTAAAGACATATGCTGAGACATAAGAATGCACTCCCATCGCCTTTAACTTTTAATTTCTTATCATATTTTGATTTTTTGCTACTTTTGCTATGCAACATGTTTGTAGATTAAAGTTTATTTGTTTTAATACTGATTTGTATGGGCATATTATTCCAATGTATAAAATACATAATCATTGTATTCATGTACATTTGACTGGTGTTGTTTTATTGTCATATTTTAATGATTTTTTATATACTCAGGTCTATCGCAGGCGATGGCTTGAGCCACAGAAACAGGAAACTACTGGACAGTTTGGTTTTGAGTTGGTTTATTTGTTCTTTTTTTCTCTGAAACCTAAAACGTTAATCGAATAACATATAAATTCGCTTGAAAAAATAACCCTATACCATTTATTCTTATTTTACATTTTTCATTACTGGTTATCAAGGTCATTCATATAATGCATTCATAGTGTTGATGTAGTAGGTTCAACCTCGCATTAGTCTATCAAGTTAACATCACACACACGGGGATACCCAATCTCTCCCTCACACAAAGGCACAGGATTGGTCCAAAGTAATATCAACTCCAAGATCTATAAAATCGTCAAAAATCGAAAGTTTTCATCAAAACTTTATACACTAATACATATGTCTATAATAAATTTTGTCCTAAAATTCATTCAGATATATACATTACAAAACTCAAAATAAGCACAATGTTGTGTTTCATCTATCACAGCGTGTTTGACACTCATTCTAATGTGATAAATACATAAAACCAGACAAATTTCAAATAATTTTAATTAAAAAAAAGACAAGACAGTTCCTAGTTAAATGGCATTGGAGATAAGTAAAAAAAAAAGGAAAAGATATGGATCTACGTAGAAATGTAACGTCATTACGACGTCGCTCATTCTTGTACAGTGATAGATGAAACCTAACGAAGTGATTGTCTTGCTATTTCTTTTTTAAAAAAAGTATTTTATATAATGCAATAAAATTTGACTAAAAAGGCGTTGTAGTGTGTAAAGTTCTGTAGATAACCTTTGATTATTACAGATTGTTATAGCAGTCGTGACATTACTTTTTGATCAACCCTCGTAAATTAAAGTATATCTAGCGGATTTTACAAGTTTTCATAAAATATTTCCGTTTCGTATTTTTTTCTTTTAATAAATTTTGAATTATGTAATGCATTTTTGATCAAGGAAGCTATAGGAGGCCGCGCCACTTTCTACCATTGGTGATTTTTGTAGCTGATATTACAAGTCTTTTATGTATGCTATCATATTGCAAGGTCTTGGTATCATTAAGTGCAGATTGCAATACACAATAGGCATAGCGAAAAGTAAAAGAGTGTTGTCAGTTCCAAAAAGAGTCGGAATTTTTAAAAAAATGCACAAAGGGTACCACTAGTCTTGACCTACCGCGAGCCTACTTTTCTAAGGTCTTTTTTTACAGTGTTGCTTTGATATCAAACGGATCTGTAATTACCTATCATATTTTTATATTGGACTTTTAAATTAGGTTTGGATAAATTAGGAGGAAAACCTTTCAAGTTTCTTGATGAAAATTCTTTTCTAATAGAAGTCGTTTTTGATTTTGGGAGTAATTGATGGGAGTTGATTGAAAACATTCCGTTACTTTAGTTATAATGTCGATTGGCTTTCACCGGGTGCTTCTTTCTTTCATGTTTTACTCATTTACTGAACAACAAACCCTTGCACAAAATCTTTTTTCAATAGTGAGCCCATGACTTTTAGTTCCCGTCACATATAAATGGATATTTCATTAAGTAATGAGTCATTTTGGAGAAGCTTACCACTACTTCTTGTTCTTTGAGGTTTTATAACTTAAATATGTGCACCCAGACGTTCCCCACTCTGACAATACATTTTTATCCCCAAATATTCCCAAATCAGGCAGTACATTCTTATCCCCAAACGTTTCCAAACCAGACAGTAATCCTATACCCAAAATTTTATATTTTTTTATAGAACTATGTACATACATACATGTTTATTCACAAGATTGTATATAATGACCAGTTGAAAACAACACCATTTATTACATGGGAAAAGGCCTATGGAGTTTTTTGCTTACGATACAAAGACATTTTTATCATTCACTCAACAGGGTATGCTGGTAATTGTCAATCAATGACGTTAATTTTGTGTATTTTTGATTGATTGTTTACTGTTTAACGCCGAGTCGGCAATATTTTGAGCCATGTTTCGGCGGTTGTGTATTTTTGTGATACAAGGTGAAGTCAATATACAGATTTAGAATGATTAAAATATTTACATGTACGCCAATCTGTCGCTATATCCAGGGTTTTTGTATTATAATAAAGTTGTATAGACAAATAAAGATATTTTAAGAATTGTCCTGATACTGTTTTATTAGAGTGAAATCCTTTATAAATAAATATATCAACATTCAGGAATATCGACTTGTAAATTAATTCTTAAATAATATTGCCATCTTTCAAAATCTGTAAGTAGTTGCTAATTATTTGATATGGGATTAATCAGTTGATAAATAAAAATGTGGTAAAGACTGGGTTATTATATTTATATATCTTTCGTCTTTAATATTGACTGCTTGAAAGATATTTGTATATTATTTATTTCATTCATTCATTTTATTTGTTTATTTGTTAATTCTATTTATTTGATTTTTTTTTAGCGGGAAATCTTTGATTATTTCATCTAAATATATTTTGATATATTTAAAATTAAGAAAAATATCTCTAATAAATCATAAAGGTATTTTTCAAAACTAAAGATAAAAAATTGCAACCATGTTTTTCTTTCAGATCTAAGATAGCAACGTACAGTTCCTCAATATGACAGTGTTCATACTATTTTTTTCTTCTTTATTTTAAACATACATGTACCTATATTATCACAATTTCCTAACAATTGTAAACAGAGTAAATAGTATGGTAAGACGTGGCTTTTTGTACATGATAAATAGAGCATTATTTTAGACTAAAGATTCGAAAATAATGCTTCTGTACAGGATAAATACACTGAAAAAAATAAATGTAAAAGTATAGAAAATAAGTTAAATAACTAACTGGTTAAATAAGATTGAGAAAAGATTACTTATTCATAAATTAATTCATTTTTCTTTTTAAATTTTGCCTCGTTTTCTTGTTTTGATTCTCAGTTTTTAAATTTATACATGTATATCAATGTTAACCAACTACTATCGACTTTTATTGATTTGTTAACACTCGGTGTACAGTTTTTATTTTTATTTTATTTATCTATTTACTTATTTTTGTGTATTTTATTTGCCCATTTATTACAGTAATTTCATATAGTTTGTTTTTTCAGCAAAAATATTTTATTTGCACTATCCAAAACAAATTTGCTTAGAAACAATCTTCAATAAAAATACTGCAATATTAAACATATATTGATTCTTTGACTGCAAGTATAGATAGAAATATAGTGCATAAAAAGTAAAGTTATTTTAAAAAAGCACTCGGCTAGACTCAATGGGTATTTCTTCAAGACATTTTTTACAGACATGTAAATTTGTTGAATTCAGTTCTATGAACCTGAATATTTACACAGACAAAAACCTGACAATGAAATAACAGCACCGAGTGTTTCTCGGCATCTCTTGATTGACTATAACATTCTCGCTTGCTAACCAAGTCAAACATAGGTTATTTGTCTTCTATTTTGTGCGCGAGTTGTTGGCAAATATGTTTCTGAAAAACTTTGTACATAAAATGTCCTGGTGATTTTCTGCACTAACGCTTTAACACAATAAGAACGTCAATCAGAGCTAGCAAAAACCAAGAATGAAAACGGGCCCCGAATACTGGAGGGTAGAAAAAAAGTCTGATGTTATGAATGTACTGATTATTGACGCAAGCATCAGTTTTCACCCTCTGTAAAAGATATTTATTGAAATGAGCTGGCGGCTACTGATATATTATATTGTATATGTAGCCGGTTGTTATTAAAAATTTAAAAAGGATCTGCCTTGATTAAAACAAGAAAAAAAGAAGAAAATCGAAATAAAATACATACTAAGTAATACAGTTACAAAGTTCCACGACACACTTTAGTATACTTACTGGTCAATTGTGTTATTGTATCGATACTACTCTTTGTACATTGCATTATTGTCAACTATTGTAACTGCATTTTTTTTTGTTTATATTAAAGTAATTTTTAAAACCAAAAAAAAAAAAATACATTCTGGAATGCACATTCTCTTCTCATTTATCAGATTAAGAAAATAAAATCGATCTTTTTTATTTATAGTACATTAATTAAGTAAATATTTATTTTACAAAAAGCAGAAACTTTTTTTAAAAAATCGACTGCTCCTGATAATTTTAAAAAATGTGTAATATTAATTTATTTAATGCAAGCATGATTGTAAGTCTTTCTTTCAGATTAAGTAAATACGGTGTATCTGACAACTAGATAGGGGAGCATGAGACACGGGAGCTTCTGTATCGGGTATCAGTGCATCATTTCGGGGAGCGCATCAAATTTTACGCCATATATGACAATGTATACGCTCAATTGAGCGCACCTATTCCCAGGCAAAGCATACCCAGCACTTTTATAAAGATATCAAAAGAGACTGCTATTGAGGGTGTCACCTGGACAAATGAAGCATGTAATTTGCAACTCGAGAGTTCGCTCTTTTGTAAACCGATGAGTGAGGGCTGGACAATTTTCATCCCACTCTACTCGTGAAAGAATTTCTCAAACTGCAATGAAAACGTTTCTTTCTTGTCCATTTTTACTTGCCAAAAAGAACAATATAGTGCAGTTTTTGAAGAAATAAATTAGAATTCCATCTCCGAAATAGGGGTACAATGGGAGCCGGTTAATCTTTGGAGGGTTTGAATAAAACACGAAGTTCTATTGTTAATCAGTCTCTACAGATGGACGAATGGAACATTAATTTCTCTTTTGTGTTTCTAATATAATCACTTTATTTCAACTTTCCTGCCTTAATCCATTTTTACACTTCTTCTTGTGCACTTCAATCTATCAGAGCTCCTTCTCCCATCTGTTTATGAGTAGAACTGAAGAAAAAAATGGATAAAAGGTAAAAACAGACGAGTGGCCCCGGACCGTCGTGGAGTCTGATAGTAAACAGGGAATTACCGTGTAGTGAAGAACTTTCGGCCCAGCGGCATGCGACCAAGCGATAGCCAAGTGTGCCAAAATGAGAAATTATTGGTACTCTACTCTTAACGATATCGGAAATTTCCAATATTCTAGAGAAAATTGATGTTGCTTGTAAAATCAGAGTAGAACTGCGCCAAACCAAGTGAGAGCCACTCATGAGAGATAAAACTTCAACACATTTATTATCATACATAAGGATTTAAGACTTGACGTTAAAAAGACGCATTTGGTAAACCATAACGTTGTTATTACGGTATGCTGAATCAATTTTTTTTATGTTAAAAGAACAAAAGAAAGAGAGAAAAGAAAGGTACAACTTGATTTTCCTTAAGAAAAGAGAACATGCTTATTTTTCACAATCATAATTCTATGGAATCATAATAAATTTCATTCCGCAGGTTAAAATAAAAACAAACTTATGCAGATTTCTTAGATTGTCATTTATTTATGTACTGTATAATTCTTAATTCCCGCGGAAAGTTTGTGAGCATATATATGACGTAAAAAAAATTACACGTAGAAAAATTACTCTTTAAGTCATTTTTGGTTTGTTTTGAACATATATTTTATTGTATAAATAATAAACAAATGGTTTGAACAAAGTTCTAACAACTTACGAGGTTCTCACCATTAAATGTTACAACTGTCAATGTCTATACAAAGAGAAAAAAAAGCAACATTGGTATACAAACATGTTAAACATATTACTTATGCAGCAATACACCTTCATTACTTGCATATACCTTCAATATCTCTCAGTTGGTTCGATACGCAAGAGCATGCTCTATGTATGAACAATTTTTAAAACGAGGTACGTCACTGAGGTATTGGCAAACAAGTTGATGAAACAAGAATATCAGCAGTCTCGTTTAAGTCATCCTTTCGTAAGTTCTATGGTCGATACAATGAACTTGTCAGCATATACAATTTATCATTAAGTCAAATGCTGCCTGACGTTTTTCATACTGATTGTTAAGCCATTATTTACACACTAAATTGTTGACATATTTTCCCGTTATTTCCCAATCATGACAAGGAGCACACGGTGGGTGTGACCGGTCAGCAGGGGATGCTCACCCCTTCATGGCACCTGTTCCCACCTCTGATGTTTTGGAAGTCCGTGTTTGCTCTGCTTTTATTTTGTATTGTTTAATGGACTTTTGAGTTTGAGTACTTTTCGTTATCTCCATTCTTAAGGAAGTTCTGTAACTGCGCGTTGCTAGTATCATGTTTCGTCAGTCTGTATGTCATTGCACTTTCTTATTCGTCAAACTTCTCTTAAAGTAAAACAGTAATATTTTTCTTTTCCATTATGATAGGGGTGTCTTGTAAATATGCAAAGATGATATACAAATATCATTTTCACTCTAGGGCCAATTGAAGGTCAAACATTTTTTTTAAACTTAAGAGATTTTTAAATTTTTTATTTTACCATTAAAGACATCTGGGATGGGGGTCAAAAACGATATTTTCAGAAAAAAGAACTTTTTAAAAATATATTTAGGATGACAACTTTACTTTTTAAAGTAAGTATTAAAGTATTCACTTATCAACTTACTCTGCTTTTTAGATTTAGTCAAACTTTAAAAGTTTAGATTATTTACAAAAACAACAGTTTCATTTCAAAACACCGGTTAAAATACACTTTTAAAAATGATATTGAGACTTCTAGTGAATTTTTTTTTAAAAAATATCAAGCTAATTACATCTTTTGATGGTTTATTTGCAAATCATTAAACAGTTATTTTTTTTAGTTTGTGTGAGATTGGGTGATAAGGTGAGGAGTCCATTACAATCGCCACACACGGCTCAGTTTCCTCTGTCCATCTCCTTCAGAAAATGACAAACAAACAATCACAAGTCAACAAAAATCTTTTTAGCAAACATTTACACCCCTCGTGAAATCCCTGTCATCGAGGTACAATTAAATCGAGTGTCATCATTGTCACATAATATTTACCTGTTTACTTTTTAAGGACGGGACATTGGTGGTCATTTTCTGCTTTCCATTGTTCGGCCGCGCGACTTTAACTTGGCGATTGCGCGTGTCATTCTGTTACATTTTAACACCATAGATAACGGACATTGAAGCAGTCACTTAGACTTTTGGCACTCTTTATTGTCTTGTCTGTTACATCTACCTGACAGGTATCTTAGATTCTTCATCACATTCAATCTATACCTCGGATTCTAGCTGAAGAAGAACTAAACCTATTTTTTGTACATAAAGAAACACCAAAGATTCATACAAACAAATCCGTTTAAATCTATAGATTTTTGCAATTTGCAACTGTTGAGTGGAGGTTAATTAATTATTAACATACATGTATAGAGCTTATTTATTTTACTTTCCTATAGTTTGCCTTTTCTGCTCGATAATCTGTAAATAAAACATGTTGTTGTGAATATTTAATAAGATATTGATTATAAAGGATAATATTTCATTAAAACGGTCCCATATAACATCACGGGGACGAGCTAGCGGCCTCAGCTGACTGAAGAAAAACCTACTCCAATGGATAACGCTGTTTCCGTAAGCGACGCACCGAACCTGGCGTGCCTAAGACACAGGTGTTGGCAGCGATGCCGGGAAAATGTTGATTACGACACGTTTTTTAGATATTTTTACAACCTTACCCGGAAAAGACGGAAATTGTTTGAAACAACAGACCCGCGGCGTTAACTGTCCGAAATTGAGACTGTAACGACTTCCTGTTTAATTTTACAACAAGGACCTCAAAGCTGTCACAACTTTATAAGATGCTTTCTTCACCATTAGCGCATTACGATCTTATTTTATTCTAAACTTGTCTCTCATTTATCAGGCAGAATGAATAATTTTCAAACGGATAACTTTAAAATTTGTTCCCGGAAAATGACAATTATTACATAATCATTGATAGACGAATATAGTTGAACATTAAAGCTATTAGAAATAATTTTTTTCTCTGCAGCCAGTTTATAGTATCAAGGGTGCTTTAAAAAGGTAAAAGTTAGAAAATGGGAAAATCCATTTTTAATTTCTTCTTGGATAACCCCTTCTCTGATGAAGAGTACGATTTATGAATGGCAGAAGGACAAACTGACTTTTTGAAATCGTTAATCTGACCACAAAACATTCTCTACATTATACACCTGGTTGATGAATACGAAAAAATGTCTAAGAGTCGCCGAGAAAAGGATTGATCTTCGTCCCTGTCGTTCCTTATCACAGATCGGCGTTACCATGGTGATTAAGTTAACCGGAAAAGAGACACCTGCAGGACCAAGGATGTACGATCAAAATGTCCCTGTACCTAAGATTCGAAATTCCCGAGCCTCAAAATTTCTCGAAAATGTGAAACTCGTTTAATGATCGATACAGACAATGTGTGCATGTATTAAATTTACTTATACTGTAAACTCAAATATTTGTTTTAACAGGTGTCAATGATTTTTATTTTCTCCAATCAATATAAAATATTTGTAGGGAAAGTTTACGTCTTTATTAAACTCCTGTTATTTTTAATAATCAAATGTAAACCTTAGGCATTTTCCTCTCCATATACAAGTCTGTGTTTCTTTCGTCTGAGGTAGAGAAATGTATATACTCGCGATGTCGATGTGGGGAGAGCATCTGGGTGCGTATCATTACCGCTACATTTTCAAAATTTTCATTACCGCTACATAGTCATTACCTCTACAAAAAACATTACCGCTACATTGCATATTTCGTTAGCCAGCCACTTGTGCGTGAACAGATTAATATAAGTACAACATATACATGCAAAAGACCTGTATCCCCTGAAATACAAAATTCCACATTCACATGCGACTCCAAAATATGAAGAATGAGATACAACAAATTATGGACTACAAGTATTATATTTAAATATTTGAAGCAGTTTATGCTTACATGGGAGCAACATAACGTTTTATTTGAGACTGCTATATATTGGAACTTATACTCCGTACCTGCATACCTGGCTGATTCCATATGTAGCGGTAATGAGTTGTTTTGCACTGAAAAAATGTAGCGGTAATGATCAGTCGAAATTTTGAAAAAAAAAATGTAGCGGTAATGAGTTGAAATTTTTGGCGATGTAGCGGTAATGTTGACCTCCCGAGCATCTACTTGAGCACTTTAAAATAGTTGAAGCATGTGCAGTAGCCTACTAGTTCCATTTCATGTCAAGCGACCATTTATATTCGCAATTTAACTTCACAAATCGGGAGGAATCACGTTTATTCTTTATCAGCCTTTACAAACTCTATCTGGAGACGTCACCTAACGTGTCTAAATGCTTTACCGGGTTGATTGGATTTCTTTGTGTTTAATGTAATGATTATTACATCCTAGAATTAAAGAATAACAAAGTTAAACCATCGTTCCCACAAAACCCCTTGGGAAATTTCCCTTTAAAATTTCGTTTTTCATTTTCTGTCGACTTATTGGTCACATAACCGTTAATTGTACAATATGTGGGCCCAAGAGATGAAATTATGACGAAGGTGTTTATAAAAAAAATATAAAAAGCTCGAGTCGAAACCTTGCAATGATAATTAATTAAGTCAGGTAAAAGTTTTCCGGGTAAAAGCGATATTTATCTCCGATACGTGGAAGTAAAGCATTAAAAAAACACCGTAATCAAAAGAGTGGTGTCCACTTTTGGGGGTTGGTTCGTGTGACGAGTTATTCTTTAGAGGTCTACCAAATATATGTTGATAATGATTGGAAAAACACAGAGGTTTAATTCTTTTTATTTCATTTCTATCAACAAGATTAATCCCTTTACATTACTTAACACAAGAGACAAACCGAATCAGGAGGTGGCGAAAGCGTGAAATGTTTAACTCATAACGTTTATATCTCAATAGAATAACTTCAACCATGTTTATACAACTTTTCAAACAACAACTTGAAAAAACAGAGAAATGATTTCTTTAAGACATTTTGCATTTTAATCTTAAGATATGTTAATAGAGTCTAAGAGACGTGTTTTGGTCATAATTAGCAGACAGAAATGGGCGAATCTACCGATTAGAAGTGGAACGTGGAATCTCCTATGATTTACTTACATGTACGGCTTTCTTGTATTTTATGCTTGCTCTTTTCAAATAAAATATGGGTTAAATTAATTGAAGTAATTAAATTCAATGTTCCATTATTTTTACTATTTCATAAGCTGAATTATCGGTCCTTCTGCAGGTTGAAATTATACCTGGAATCAGATGCAATATTATTTTATTAAAGCCTGTTCTTCTTTTTGGATATGCAAAGTTGCTTTTACGGATATTTTGTTACAATATTTTTCTTAATAAAGCAATTCCCCAATATTTTTGCAAAAAGCATTCATATCATCGTTTATGCATTCCTTGTTTTGATGGTCGAAATGTAAAATTTTGCGTAGTCAGATTCTGCTAGGTACGAGATGCCATCGTGTTGGTGAGTAAAGACTTCCTACTTTGACCGTTTCGCTCATCTCAGCAGGTCGCCCTTTACCCCAGCTGGTTGTATATATAATGGTCACAAAAATAACTACTTTATCTTTCAATTAAAAATACATCTCTTTAAACATATGAATGTCCTTCTCCATGACCGAAAAAGAGACTATTAATAGGAATAAAAGGCTTTTCATGGTTTATCAAAATAATGATTACATTTTGGCGTTTAACAAAGCAGCGGGCTATTTAACGTTATTAAGAGGACAAAATCACCGGTTCGTTCGCTTTTTCAGATATTTTTTGACAGGTACGGTTTTCTGCTTAAGAGCGATAAATGGGTTCCAAAAAGAAAAGAAGAAAAACGACAAGACTTTGACGTTGCCCGAATTGAATTTGATTTCTTTTAATTTAATCAAAATAGCAATGACAAGACCATGTAAGGGACCACACCTGTACGACATCGAAAACTAATTACGAACGAAGGTGAGCGATTTGCATCGATTTTCCAATGCGCTCTACAAAAAATGACAAGATAAAATGATAAGACAGATCGCCTATCACAGACGCAGTCCCGCCAATCGCTCCAACTCGGCCCGTGAGCGGGACCAAAGTCGGATATTATTCCGTAATAAATTCAGAATATTCCCAAACCGTCTACGGTTATTACAGTTCCTATAGTTTTATGGTTAAATGTAGATTCTACAATCTGCTGATAATTCTCATTGAATAGACTTTTGTCATGTTTATAATGTTAATATGAGTATGCTAATTAAAGGTCCCGGTAATTTGATACGATCAGTAGGAATATATAAATATCTGTTACACTGAGACTATCATGATTTAAAAAAATCCTTTCTGAGAATTCTGATCTGGCGAATAACAGAGAAATTTAAACTGTTCGATGTACTAGAATTAGTAATGCTGCATTTTGTCAATAACACCTGTAAAATGAGAGTATACAACGAACCCTCGCATTGACTGGAAGATAAAATATTATAATTGGTTTAAAAGTGATCTTCGGTACATAAAAAATGTTTCCACGTAAAATATTTGCAAAAAAAAAAAATATTCCGTCCAAAAATGGATATTTTAGGGAAAAATGATTGGTAAAAAAAAAATGAAAAATCAAATGCATATAATGTATATTTTAAAAAAACAATTACATAAAAAAATTAATTCAATTAGTAATCCTATCGAATATGAATAATTTACAATTTTGACATCCCTAAAAAATATATACATGCTATAAAAAATCAGCAAAATAAATCAATTTTACTTATTATTATTAGCAACATTAATTTAAAGGAGAGAACGTCAGGCTAGATATTTTTCTTTAATGTTGAGTCCCTGAACCACTTGTTAATCGTTCTTTAATTATTAGGAATATCATCCAAATAAATCAGTAAAAACCCGGGAACAATTAAGCTCCTTTGACGGTTCCGTATTGTACCCTAGATTAAATCTTATCACTAATCAGACACTTTTCCTCGCCATTTAAATTCAGTACAAAGATCTGTACGTCGGTATTGCCGTTCAAAATTGTGCAAAAACAGATCTGCTAGGCTAAGATGGAGAGTCTTTTTTAATGCTAGACAAACACAGAATATTTACCAAACAAGAACGACCATTTATGCCGTTATCTAGAGGATAGTTATTTAACACGCTAATATCGGAGAGTAAATATTAAGCGGGGTAAATATTTTGAGATAGTAAAAACAAATTTTGTCACAGATAACTCAACTGTAAAAATAAACTCAAATATTGGCATAAAACGATAACTCTGCACATATTCATTCACACTTTATTAATTTTAGATACACACTCGATAAATAAATATAACAAATTGATACTTGATATGGGCATTTGTTGTTAAATATTTATCTTTTTGTCTGGAAGAAACACATTATTTGCCAGACCGCGCATCCGTGAAAATGAATGAACCAACAACACATGTATACACGGATAAATAATTTAATTAAAATTTACACAGAAATAAGATTTATTTTTTCATCCCGGATTTACAAAATGAGTCCTTTGAATTAGTAGAACGTCACCGATGTAATATAAAACTCCAACCCTGTCCCTTTCACCCGAGGTAAAGTGCAAGGTTCTTCAGATAAAAATCTCACGGTTCCCTTTTTAAGAATTCGACTTTAATTTTTTTTTAAACCATTAGGATAAAATTTACGTTCATAAATAGTGTCATTAAACATAAAAGATATTTTGCAACATTTGAAATTAAGATGTGTCCGAAACTAAAAGTATCCGGAATATCGTTATTACGAAGGTTGACAATATAGTAGTAGGACCTGTAGTAGAATTTTGTTTATTTTCAAAGTTTTTGAATGAGAAAACCAAGCTCCATTTCGCGGTAATGGTATTTGCTTTAGGTCTAAATAGAAGGGGTTTGTTTGTACTGGAACGTGATCGACACTGGCGCTCAATAAGAAAGGGTAGACCTTTCATTTCCGGTCGATAGGAGGCGGGGCCTGGCGAGCACCGTCACAATCGCTATACAGGACATAGTTTAATTTGCATAAAGGGGGCGTTATCCTACTACTCCAATGTTCCAGGTATATTTACCCTGGGTCAAGATAGTTTGTCGATAATTTTCATTTAGACTTCAGAAGTGTTATACCTCGAATTGGATCACTGTTTAACAACCCTTGGTGTATTTACACCCAAAAGTGAAAACAAATTTTCGGTTGGATCATGTATGAAAAACAACCCTCTCTTGGGACGGAATGCCCGCAGTCCGGGGATTACCTGTCCATGCTCACCTCCAAGGGCGCGTACGATACCACATGTACCTCGGGATACCCCATGACTTCTATCCCCAGCATGAACTCCATCGGAAGCATGAGTATGAGTATGCAGTCCATGGCCATGACAAATAACTACTCTCCCCCCAACATGGGAGGAATGGCCGGCACCATGACCCCTCCAGGAATGACCAATATTGGAATGACCCCCGGGATGGGAATGCATCCTGGCAGCATGCACGCAAGTATGAATTCCATGAACTCTATGTCTCCCATGAATGGGATGAGCTCCATGGGTGGGATGCCGATGAACGGGATGGGTGCCCCCATCAACTCTATGCGGATGGACAGTTATAACCGAGCCCAGGCCATCAACCGGGCCCGGGATAAGTCGTACAGGAGGAGTTACACCCACGCCAAACCGCCGTACTCGTACATCTCCCTCATCACAATGGCCATTCAACAATCACCAAACAAAATGTGTACCCTCAGCGAAATCTACCAATTCATCATGGACTTGTTCCCATTTTACCGACAAAATCAGCAAAGATGGCAGAACTCTATTCGTCATAGTTTATCATTCAATGACTGTTTTGTCAAAGTTCCGAGGACTCCAGACCGTCCCGGAAAGGGCAGCTACTGGACCCTTCACCCCGACTCTGGAAACATGTTTGAAAACGGATGTTACCTTAGACGACAAAAACGATTCAAATGTCTAAAGAAAGAAATGATCCGACAGACTTTGTCAAAGAGTGAGGACGGATCAGTGATAGAAAATCCTCACTCCCCGCACAGTGACCAGAGTGTGTCCCCTCCACCTCACACCCCCGAGAAAATTCCTCAGGAACAGCCGGACCGGAAGCCGGATATTCCCATCACTGCGCACAACACCACCACCCCTCCGTCCCAGCATCAGGAGATGCCGCCGTCTATGAGGCACCACCCACAACACGACCCCCTCTCCCAGGCTTACAACAATGGACAGTACAACCCCCACTCATTTCACCACCCGTTCTCTATAACAAGTTTAATCACAGACAATGCTAAAATGGACATGAAAAATATGTACGAAATGCCCAACATGTACGCGGGCTATAACAATCCTATGGCCCTGCCTCCGATGGCAAAGACTGAATCTTCGTCCCCGATGCCTATATCGGACAACGGGTATTACAAGACATACGCGCCACACTCAACGGCTAGTCTGTGAAGTGTTTCCAGTGGACCCGACTTTATTTATAAAGCTGATACCAAAGATATACATTGTCTCAGAGAGCTGTGGTTATAAAATAATAGTGCGTTGTGATTTTTTCAATATTGTGTGAATGTGTTTAACAAAGTAAGTTTTTCGTGTCTTAATTTCAAAA
Organism: Saccostrea cuccullata; assembly: GCF_032062105.1. Lineage (NCBI taxonomy): Eukaryota > Metazoa > Mollusca > Bivalvia > Ostreida > Ostreidae > Saccostrea > Saccostrea cuccullata. Next base: position 346,403 of record NW_026937804.1, on the reverse strand, counting down.
GAGCCATGTACGTGAGAATAGGATACTTGTAGATTTGTGATTCCCCGCGGCCCGAGGATCAAATTGCTGTATTCCAATTAAAAAAGCATTCTACAGATAAAGATTGTACCCGGAACGCTTCACTTCGTGACAATCTCTTATGTGTTCAGAAGAAATTAGACAATTTTATTTGTATATATACCTTTATATAATAGTTCTACTTTTAGGCGAAAATAAGAATAATGATTTATTTTTTATATCAAAATATTCTAAAAGGAGCCACAAATGACAATCTTTATTCCTGAGACTGGCCAATATAAGAGATGAATGGAATATTTATAATGTTTTATGCCCGAGTGTGACAATTTTTCCACGGAAGGGAACGATTGTAGATTCTGACTAGACTCAAAACTTTTTACAGCTCAAGAAATGATATTTATTTTTTTCTTCTTATTCTAAGTCATTTTTGTTATATTTCTGTAGACTGGAACAAAAATCAGAATATATATAATTATAAAAAAAACTTTATTTGTCTTTGATTCTTAAAATTTTATTAATGTCTTTGCATGCCACTAGAATATTTATTTATTTATTAATTTATTTAAAATTATCTTCAACTAGGTAGATTTTCAAAATCTAACAATTTAATTAAATATAAAATTATTGCTTATATTCGTAAAATTTGAAAATATGCTTTTAGTCAAAGAATAAATTTTATTCAACTATTATAGCAAATAGATAAATAAATAAAAAAATATATTGCAAGAAAAAAAAAATAAAGAAATAAAACATCCTTCGCTACCTGCATAAAATGATAAAATATGAACAAGTTATGAGAAGGAAATTATTGTTTGAGAAAAAAAATGTTTTGGTTGAAGAGGACGGGTTGAATATTGATAAAAATAAAGGAAACTTTTATTTAAGATTTCCTGGTGTATGTGACTCAAAGGTTTTTATATTTCCGTTTATATCTTGTAAGGTTATTATAAATCTAATCCACATTTCCTTCAGGTAACGTACACGTAACTAAATTATGAAAATATATATGAATGAACTATATATAACTGTTTTATGTTGGCATGTTGAAATAAGCATATGAATTCTGGTATTTACGTAATCTAATTTGACTTTTCTAGTTAAATTAGATAAATTCATGTGAGTTTTGCATGGCGCACGGTGTTACGGGTATACGGGTATAGATACGGCCGCCCTGTGTCTCCAAGCAGATAAAAGGCCTCTGTCACTCCATTAGTTTAATAGAAAGAGATAGGCTGAGTGATTAATCCCTCGGCCTGCCAAAGTTTTCCTAGAGCCCCAAAACTTCATCAATTTGTTAGACCAAACTAGCGGGAAATAATAAAGATAGGTATCCTCCGCCAACCGTACGCGGACCCAAACACCCAGGCCCCTAATGCAGATTCCTA
>NW_026937804.1:340000-342500 GCF_032062105.1 Saccostrea cuccullata | reverse complement strand
ATCACCCTTAAAACATGATTAAAGGCTTGCTCTGACTGACGCCTAGACCTTTGAATCAAATGTTAAATTCTGTCCAAAGACTATTTCATCTTTTACAATAGAAATGTATATTTGAAGACATTGTCCCAGAGCGACACAGAGAGATTTCTTGGTATAGAACTTCCTAAACCGTGTATAGAAAGGAATACTTTGGTCCACATTGTTTTCTCTGATACAGCCTTTGTCTTTCCAATTTTTAGCTCTAAATGTAGAAGCGGCTTAACCGGAAGTAAAATCTTGCTATTCGTATACTCTCTTTTCAAAGTTTTTCAAAGTTATGACAAACTGCCTTAAAGGAGTAACCCTTTGTATTTCCAAAAATAATACATGTACAAAATTTCATACCTACAGGCCCAATTAATCTTAATTTCAGCTTTTCCGAAGGTTGAGCCCCAGAGTTATGTGTACCTTTGCTTCATATAGGTTTAGGGTATGTCACCTGCTTTAGCACAAGACCAAGGCTTTGGTAAAAATCTGTTCATTGCTAATTAAGCCCCCCTTTAAGAGCTGAAATTTCATTTCGTGATATGAAGGCGTTACTCCTTTAATAGGAATTCCTACAAACACGGGAAAACCATTCAGTTCTAAATGGAAAACAGTTCAACAAATAGGTATTTTAAACTATTTTTACATTTTTTATTTGCCAAAATCTTGTAGATTTACCATAATCAATTTCGGGCCTGTACTTTCGATGGCAGTGAGTTCTGAAGTAAACAAATGATATGGAAGGTGATTCCAATATCGTGAGGGGGATACCCGACATTTGACAGCTCTATATCAGGGCCGTGGATTCCGAGTAGAGCCTTCCTCTCCATCAATCACCCAGTAATAGCCCGGGGAGCCATATTGCAACAGAAAGACTGTGTGTAGAGGGATAAAGCCCTCCTATTAAAACCAGCTAATATCCTCCACACAAAAACCAGGGTGCACCGAAAGACGAAATCTTATGTGTTATCAATCGAAATCAGTTAAACACTTGCTGGTATATGTTCAAGACTGGTCTCTGGTGACAAAAAGCAAATATTTTCGCGTGTCTAGTGTTTGGAATACAGAGAATACACACATTGAAGATTGAGCTGTATATAGAAGTAGATAAACGCTTTAAACATTTTTATAACATTCTATGCTCACAGTTCATATTGAAACAATCTTTAGATAAATTTGCTATTTGTGATAAAAAGTATTTTATTGATTTAAGCCTATCTATTGTTAGTTCTTCAATTACGACAGAATGCGGCACACGAACGGCGTACTGGGCGGGGACATGGGTTTCTAAATCTATTACAACGGACTAGCGAAAGGGAAATGGATTGTATTGTTTCAGTTTCAAATTGATTAAAACCACTTATAAATTCTAACTGAAATAAAACACGACCTGCTTTAGAATATAACTATTATTAATATTTTATGAATTCAGCGATGCTAGCCGGCTTTCATTGCGTAATAGGAGGGCGTGGAAACAGGCAACGCTTCACAGAAACCTTCAGACAAAAAAATGCACGGTACATATTCAATAAGTCGATTTGTACTTCTATCAAAGTAGTAAAAACTGAAGTTAAAATGAGTGTTATCTGATTTGGCTGCGATGTCCTAAGTCCAAACTTCCATACTGCGTATCGGGTCTCCCCCTAAGCTTTATCAGCCCCGCTGAATATTGTCGTCAAGGTTATCAGGCTATAAACTGCATTTGACGTCACGACTGCACCCCGAACGTCCGATTTCTGATTTTATTCAAAGTACACAACAATAAAACAATCTTAATTTTTGTTGGGTTCGCAATACGTACAAAGCTCTTAAATTCCCAAAAGAAGCTTTTCAACTTGAAATATATACTCGTATATAGCGTTCAAATTACTTCATATGAAACAAGTATTTAAAAGAACTACATGAAGTTAGATGGCTTTTCGAAGAATAAAGTACATGTAGATAATATACAATTTTACTCTACCGCATAGCTTTCTGTTTAAAATTAGTTTTTTATAATTAAAAAAAAATGAATATCAGCCATTGGCTTTACAGCAAATATTCTAAAGCTTTTTTCAACAGACGGTGCAAGCCATGCCCAAGGGACCATGCTATTCGGTATCTGCTGAAGATGGAGACACGAGTAAACGTTATCAAGTGTGATATTTACTAAATCTCAATGCACAACAAAATTCTTGAGACCATTACGAGATTTAGGGATATCTGTGTAAGGAGCTGATCGCGTTCTCTTCAGAGAATTTCAGATAGTGGCCAGCAGAGTAGATAACGGGCCGATAACTGAAACTGGCCAAAAAACCGCAGGAGGACACTAGCAACGGGCCCAAAACATTGAGGAAGTGAAACATATTGATATTTTGGCAAAGTAAGATAGTAAAAAGTGATCAATTGTATAGATGTTGAATCAAATTCAACTTAGACACGGGTCACCAATTGTTTTGAACGTTTTTATGAAAAAGGAAGGTTGCGTCACAACAAT